>NW_023458641.1:18138-74058 GCF_013731165.1 Rhagoletis pomonella | reverse complement strand
CGAGTTGGGTTGGTCCTCATTCATATGCGTATTTTTTTTTAATTTAGCACGTTTCTTTTTAACTCTAAAATTTTTTTCCCTCAGTGTACATAATACTGCCGTTAGGCCTAGATGTAATGTATAGAAGTTGAGGACTCGATTAGTTAACTGTCCGTTGCTCCTACCTGTGCCTTAGACGATCCCAAGCCCGGGTTGAGAAAACAGGAGGGAAGACAGGGGGCTTTGGTATTTCCAGGGTACGGGCTTGACAACCCCGTCTACCCCAGTTAAAGGCTACCAGTCCTGAGACGGTGGAGGCTCAACAGGCAGAAGAGTCTACGGCTTTTGAAAGTCATACCAAACACTTTAAAATGGTGCCACGGGGAACAGATGCCCCCGGAGTGTGTTCGTCGGCGAGACGAGCAAAACTGGCGACACAAGCGAGGCTGGCAAGGCAAGCACTGGCATGGCTTACACGACTAGAAAAGGGTGAAAATAAGTTGGATGAAAGTTGAAATCGAAGGAAATGTTGAAACTGTTGGAAACCGTTAGAAAATGTTGGAAAAGTTGTGCGCAAGTTGAGCAATTCGATCCGTTGCGAAATATGAGCGAGTGGTGTCACCTCTCCTGGAGAATGTGGAGGGTGCCCACGAGCGAGGCGAGTAGGACGTGTGAGATGAGCAAGACGGAGCAAGATGGTGAATGTGTGTTGAGCAACTCGATCGGTTGAAAGTTGAGCGAGTGGTGTCACCTGTCCTGGAGAATGTGGAGGGTGCCCACGAGCGAGGCGAATAGACGTGTGAGACGAGCAAGACGGAGTATGATGGTATGAAGTGTGCATGTTGAAATGGAGATGAATGTGGAGTGTAGTAGTCGTGTAAGTCGTTCCAGTGTGGGCTGAGTCAGTTAAGTGGGTCAGGGTGAGTTGAGCCAGTCGAGCAAATCTCGCCGGCGAGCATTACTCCGGGCTGTTCATGGGTGCGGCCCCTTTGGGAAGTATCGTGGTGGCTGTGGTTTAATACCTAAAAGCGGGTAGAACCAGCAATGGTTCAATGTATTGTTGCATTGCAACCGGATGTCGTGATCCAGAGAATGTCAGAGTTTTAGGTAGGCCTCGGCCCTACCAAGGTGGCAAATGTGTCCACCACATACTGCCAATTGGTACTGAAGTGCTTGCAGTTCAGGGCAGTGATCAATGCAAAAATTAATCAGTCGTGCTAAATCCGGGCACCATGATTAAAGCCTATTGGCAGGTAATCAAATAAAGCCTACATGCATCTGCCCGTTGCTCCTGTTATGTAATGAAAAATGGTCAGAAATGTTTTTATTGGATTTTTGTAATAAAAATTAATCAAAAGTGGTGAGTGGACACATATTTTGTACAAACCATGAAATTGTCAGAGATGCGATCTGTTTTTTCGGTCAGCATAGTAACTTGACCCAATGCACTTTTTCAAAGTTTCGATGGGTGATATACAATGAAATCTCGTATATACAAGAAATAATTTCAATATAGATACAATTGAATTTTTATTAAATGCTTTCACATTTGTATACATTATGCAAATTTTCGTAAGATAGTAAATTGCATAAAAATGTAAAACTAAGTATTTATCGAGGTAGATAATCATAAAACGAATGGAAATCTTTGTGTATATATGGCTTTAACGTTTCAAGGCTGTTGTGTTTCCGTTTCGTATTGCCGAAATAACAGAGCTCATTATTGTGGCAATGATGTCCAGCAGTCGGTATGACGCAACTTGAATTTGACTTCACCATTTACATAAAGCAATTCTCTTACTGGTACTTCCCCAGGGTTTTTACCTGGCCTTATAGTTGTAAAAAAAAATATATATACTCTAATTAATTAATAATATAAGGATGTGATGGCCTCTCCTGTCGCATACGACTTATATAATGCATTGGAGAATATATCGGTGGATTGAATACATTTTCTAATGTAGAGTGGACGCTGTCTACCTCCACACTTTTTACCTTTGTTAATTGTCGGATTCCAATTGCAAGCGATCAAATTAAATAGTAGAATCTATGTAGTGTAAGTGGTATGTGCATAGATATGTATGTATGTATTTAGTTGGTTTATAATTATCTTTTACATCGAAATCAAAGGACACTCATCATATTCGTCCGCGATCCAAAACAGTTATAAGTAAGTAAACGTATACCCGTTTTTTCAGAGTATTTCTAGTACTGCGGGCACATAGCTGTTTTTGGTCAGTTCTAAACCAAAAGATATATAAGAGAACGGCAAATGCAGTAATGTGGGCAATAGATAGTGTTAATAAAGTATGCAATAAAAAAAGTTACAAAAATTACATAACCGTTTTTGTTGGCGCAGCGACGATGTGTAGCTCACATTTAAAATTTGAACGAAATCGATTTTATAAATAACTCTACTCCATCACCACCTAGCGAGTTTTCTAGTAGAATATGTGTAAGGTATGGTATCGGACAATTTTACGGAACTCTATTCAGTGGTTTTTGAGTTTAGTCCGAACAACGAAAACAGCTATCATTTCATGTTTATAGGTATGTAGATAGGACAGTCTACATCGAAACTCATAAAAAGCAAAACTCCAAACTTGGTGCACAATTTTAAAAATTCTTCAAAATTTTCAAAAATTTTCCAACAAAGTTACAATAGTCCAATGGGGTTTAGAAACCTAGGAGAAAATGATTCCCAATCGAATGGTATCTGTGGCCATAAGCAAAAACCGTGGCCATAAGTCGAAAACTGATTTCGAGAAAAATCGTTTTAAACATTTGGATTGTAATGTTAACCCTATGGGCAACCAAAATAAGTTCGTCTATAACTTTTTAAATAGCCTGGCTGGCGAGATGGGGATTTCACTTACACATGGCATAGCAGTTGCAAAATACCATAGCATATATAACTCAATTCTTTCTTAAGTCGACTTAGGCAGTTATTGCTTATGACCACAGATATTTGCGCGTTTACGTAAATGCATGTATATACATAGATCAAGGGTGGCCATTTCATAGGCACGCGTGCCAAATTTTTCTCTTCTGCTTTCACACGTACACGAGAAAAACTGCGCTGCTTTCACACATACATGAGCATACTCTATGATTAAGTGATACCGACGATATAGTTTAGCTGTGGTCGTGCTCAATTGACGCGAGACTTTCAAGTAATCAAGTCGCTGCAAGCCAGGTTAAATTGTTTAATATGGATTCGGATGTAGATTTTTTACTCACTAGTAATAGGGAGGGAGAGCACAATGTTTGGTGTGTCATGAAGAAATCGCACGGATGACAAACGTTTTTGTTAAGCGTCAAACAGCGTCATTTCCCCTTATCCCCAAATATTGAATTATTAAATTATTACGTGCATACGCACATAAACAAAGAGATAAATTTAAAATAATACTAAAAAATCCTTTTCTTTTTATTCCAAATAAGAAGAGTAATACAAATTAATTCCACTATTTGCTTTAATTTTAATTTTAGTTATAATAAAAAATCTAAGCAAGCAAAGCAAGTGAATTAAATTGTATTGAAAGGTTAAATCTTTAATATTATATCTCCCTTTCACATTATTTACAAAAAAATCCCTGTTTTTTATAATTTGCAACTCGAAATGGTTGACAACACTGTTTGCATCAGACGCGTGAGCGACTTATTCTCTTCGTTCTCTCGCTTAGCAAAATTGAAATATATGATTGTGTGAGTTTTGGCCACCTCTGACATAGATGAGGCCGGCGGAGTGCAATAAGGCCCGCGAAAATAACGCCCATGTGCTTTGTTTCCCAAAAAAAGAGAAATAAAGCCCATGGACGTTATTTCCATTTCGAAGGGGAAATAACGCCCACCAATAAAAAGCAATAAAGGGCTTTATTTCCTTTGCGAAAGCGCAATAATGGACGCGGGCTTTATTTCACAAAGAAAAGGAAATAACACCCGCTTGATTTATTTCATCAAAAAGGAAATAAAGCCAGTGAGTAGTATTTTCTCTGGCTTTATTTTACTGAAATATTCCAATTATGTATACAGGCATACATTTGCATAAAATGGAACGTATATTAAACGAATTGCTCTCTATTTTTGCATACAGTGTAGTTCCGCGTTAAATTCCTTCCCGCATAAAATCGACCGTTATTTTTTGCCAATAACCGAAGAGCGAATTATTGGAAATTAAAGGTAAATTCTTACTGTTTTTAGCCTTCAATGCGATGGGCATATTTGTTCTCAGCATGGGCGTAGCCAGGTAGGGGCAGGGGGGGTGCTCGAGCCCCCCTCTAGCTTTCAAATTTTCCTTATATATATATAAAATAGTACCCTGAAATGCCAGCTTAAATTTCATTCTAGCTACGCCGATGGTTCTCAGCGTCTTAGGTTTTTCAGTGGAGGCGCGCAAACGCGACGCACGCACGGGTTGTTTTAACTGAGAACTGACTGAAAATTTTCGCAAACAACAAAAATGAGTAAAGGGCAGAATAACATAAATCAGCCGTGATCGTGTGGTTTGTGTGACATCAAGGTACACACCGCCAATCGGAGGAGAAGCTCGGCCAATCATTTTAAACTTTGCACAGATTGCTTTGCAGAGCACAGTAGGCATACTAAATTTAAATGGTAATACAAGCAATTTGTGTCCAATTTGCCGTCAAATTATTCGGCAATCGACGAAAGTATTTGTTTAAGTTTTTACTTTTTCATGTTCCTATTTTTTGGTTGAAACTTTGAATTATTTAATTTTCATACACATGTACATTAGACTGCATCACCAAAAAAAGTTGCGCTTTTCCGCCTGGATTACAAATTTTATTATATTTAAGACGTCCACCAAAATATTTCGGAAAAATATTAAGATTTAAGTCAGCTGGGCCGATTTAAAAATACCTCCAAAAATGGAGTTTTTTGTGAATAAAAATAGTTTCTTAAAGAACTTTTTGAAAAAAATCCCCTCAGATGACAAAACCGATTAAGCTTAAAAAATTTGCATAAAAATATTTAAAAATCTTTTCAACGGAATCGTAAGAATGAGATTTTTTGTGCTGTTTTTTTACTTTGTTCAAAAATTGATTTACGAAAAACTTGAATAACTGGGCCAAAACTATTCTGATTTAGACTTATGGGATCTCAGCAAAAAGGTATTTTCACACTGTTTTTATTTCTGTCCAAAAAAAAGTCATTCGTGTCCCAATTTTTTTTTTCAAGTACCAACACATGTTAATTCAACTTTGAATGACGCTCGTTCATCCTTTGAAATTCCAAAACCGTGACGTCTCAGATTTCTTAATTTTTTGGCCGCAACAACAAAAAGTTTTGATTTTTGTTAGCGAAAACCCTTCCACAGAAGTTCTAAAAAAGTTCGATCGCTTATGACTGCGCAAACTTAAATTAAGTGCCAATAAAACTTAGTTTGTGAAAATAGTTAATACTGTGGCGAATACTGCGGCAACACAAAGTGAAGAACGAGAAATAGGCAGAATGTTCGAGGAATGACGTAGAATGTTCCACAAAGAGAAAGGTCAAGTTGGATGAACACTGCGAATAGCGAGAGAAAGAGAATGAGCGATGAACTTCAGAACGTTCGAGTGTTGCCATGAGTGCGAGCGCAGATATATACGAGCTACGACACAGCTGAGTTGTGGAGTTACAAATCAGCAAGGTACAAGTAAAGTGAGTTGCGAATAAGCAAGCTATAAGTTTAAATGTGTTAACAAGTTTTGTAAAGCGTTGTAATTGCTTTAACGAGTATTGTAAAGTGTTTTTACGGTATTAGCGAATATTGTAAATTGGTTGTTTACAATAAAGTTAATTGTACTACAATTTGTTCATCGTGAGAATTTATTTAACAATCCAGTGATACGAGCCGAAGTATTTTTGGGAAATCCCTCAAGGTTTCAAGGATAATCGTAACAATTGGTGTCAGAAGTGGGATTGTTAAATAAATCCCGAAGAATAAACTACTGAAAATGGCGAAAATTCAGGACTCTCTCTTCAGGCTCTTAGTTCATCAATAGCTATAGACATGAACACGTTATTGGCTTCCATGTCACAGATGTCATCACAGCTGTCGTCCCAGATGTTATCACAGCTGTCGTCACAGATGCAAGCACAGGATACACGAATGTCACAGATGTCATCACAGCTGTCATCACAGATGCAAGCGCTGGAGACACGTATATCTTCAGAGGTATCAGCGCAGGTGTCATCGCAGGTATCATCCCGGTTAGAAACTCACTGACTGGCACAAGAGGCACGTATATCATCCCAGCTGGAAGCACAAGGATGCAAAAATTACCCAAATACAAGACAAAATCGAAGAGAGACAGGAGAAAGTCGAGGCAAAGGTAGAGGAGTTGAAGGCCGGCTTCGTGATTTACAGTTGAATCGTCCAGCTACTTCGACGAGCGCACCCAAGGTAAAGACTCCATCCTTTGACGGCACTATTCCTTTCCAGGTCATTAAGCTCCAGTTCGAAAAGACAGCTACAGCAAATCGTTGGAGCATGGAGGATAAATCCGAGACCTTACAGGAATTCGCCTCTGAGATTGAAAGGTTGGCTCATTTGGCAATTGGAGACGCATCTGGTGAGCACCTTGAAAGGGTAAAAATCCAGAGGTTCATCAAAGGAATGCGGGACATGTATACCAAGCGAGAGACGTACACGAATCCAAAGGCAACATTTGCTGAAACCGTCTCGTATGCTCAGACATGTGAAACGGCAGCACTTCTAAGTAAACCAGCCTACAAAGCCCATCGAGTGAAAGTGGAAACACCGCATGAGACAAATGAAATGCTTAAGAAGCTAATCCAACTGATGGGCGAGAAAAAGCGTGGATCTGGCAAATGTTTTAAATGTGGAAAGCCAGGCCACTTCGCCCGCGATTGCAGTGCAAGTTCCAATGAGCTCAACAATTCAGCAGGACGCAAACGCAGGGCTGAGGGAGACGAATCCAACTCCAATCAGTCGTTAAACTAAAACGAGCCAGCAGTAAGGGGCGCACGCTGGCTCCCGCAATTGAGTGCCCCATAATCTCCGTCTCGCGAATTAGCAGAAAAGCGAGCAACGTTACTGTTGGTTGATATGTGGACGGACATGAGCGAGTATTAACTGTGGATACGGGTGCATCACATTCCATCATTCGATCTGATTTGGTCACTAAAGAGGTAAGGCCATTACCTGGAGCAAGGTTGAGGACTGCGACTGGTGAGGACACCCAAGTTTTAGGAGAGGTAACGTGCAAAGTCGCAATAGGGAATGTGACGGTGTTACACAAGTTCATAGTCGCGGCGATTATGGATGAAGTTATCATTGGAGTAGACTTTTTATTTGATCAAGGTATGGAGATCGACATGAAGAACAGGATCATGAAGTACAACAACATGGAAGTGCCTCTTAGCTTTGGGTATGATGGTCCGTACAGCAGCAAGCGAGTGATCCTAGAGGAAAGCGAGCAGATTCCACCGAAGTCAGAAGCAGTTGTGTGGGCGAAGATTGATGGAGATTGTGGGACAAACAAATTGTGCGTTGTTGAAGCAACACAAAATTCTACACCGGACGTACTTATTGGTAAAGCCCTGGCTAAGAGGCAAAAAGATGGACGCATCCCAGTTCGAGTGCTCAATGGGTTGAAATCAACAGTCAAACTCCGAAGAGAAACTGTACTGGGGCAATGTCGAGAGGTAGAGGCAATCTTCAACAGCGAAAAATTACCTGAAAGCGATTCCACTGGCGAGAATGCGGAAGACATTACTGCATCGATGGAAGGGTTGGAAGAAAAATACCAGCACAAGGCTAAGGAACTTGAAAGAAGAAAAAGGACAGCTATCCTCTTCCCAGGATCGATGACACTCTGGACTCGTTGACTGGAACAAAGTGGTTCTCAACAGTCGACCTTAAGAGCGGTTATTGGCAAGTGGAGGTAAGTGACGAGGATAAGGAGAAGACAGCTTTCAGCGTTGGAGACGGTCTGTGGCAATTGACATGGATGCTCTTTGGATTATGCAACGCTCCTGCCACTTTTGAACGACTTATGGAACATGTGCTCAAAGGAATGCATAGGAAAACATGTTTGGTGTATATAGACGACATTATCGTATTGGTTAAAAGCTTTGAGGAACACTTGAACAATTTGGAAGAAGTTTTCCAGAGGATAGCTGGCGCTGGTCTGAAGCTAAGTTCTAAAAAGTGCTCACTGTTCAAGAAGGAGGTGAACTACTTGGGACACAAGCTGACAACGAAGGGCGTCTGTACTGCGAAGGAAAAGATATAAGCAGTATAGGATTGGCCAAAACCTAGGAACCTGCACGAACTACGAAGTTTTCTTGGGCTATGCACCTACTACCGCTGATTTGTTCCGAATTTTTCCAGCGTTGCTAATAGCCTCCACGAGCTCACTAGGAAAAATAGAGCCTTCGAGTGGAACAAGGAGCAGGACGAGGCTTTCCAAACTCTGAAGGAACGGCCATGTACTGCACCTATGCTAGCGTATCCCGTTCCAGGTGCAACGTTAATTTTGGATACGGATGCTAGTGGTTATGCAATAGGAGGCGTACTGTCGCAGGTAATTGATGGGAAGGAGAAGGTAGTTGCCTACTCTAGCCGGTCGATTGGAAAACCAAAGAGGAACTACTGCGTAACACGGAGGGAACTACTAGCGTTGGTGGAGTGCGTCAAACATTTCCAAAAGTACCTCTATGGGCAACGTTTCCGAGTTCGAACGGACCATGCAGCGCTGAAGTGGCTACTACAGTTTAAGAATCCAGAAGGACAGCTAGCTCGGTGGATTAAGAGACTGCAAAGTTATGACTTCGCTTTTGAGTATCGCAAGGGAAGTGTCCACGGTAATGCTGATGCCATGTCCCGCCGACCATGTAACCTGGAATGTAAACACTGCTCAAAAGCTGAGGGCAAAGAGGAGATTATAGACGTCCGTCTAACGACAATAACACCAGCGGAACAGTGGAAGGAAGAACAGCTACGAAAGTGCCAGCAGGAAGATCCAGATCTGGAGCTTTTGATGCATGGACTGGAGGTGGACAGAAGGACTAAGAGCAAATGGCAGCGGAAAGCCCCATCGCAAAGGCGTACTGGGCACAATGGAACAGCTTAAAATTAATATCTGGCTGTTTGCATAGAGTATGGGAAAGCGAAGATGGTCAGTGCTCCCGCAACCTGATAGTAGTTCCAAGGGTAAGAATTCCGGATGTACTCAAGGAATTCCTAGTGGAGGGCACCTGGGAATCACGAAGACCCCGGAGAAGGTTAAGCAGAGGTTCTATTGGGTTGGTTGCCGGCAATCGGTCGCAGAGTGGATTGCTAACTGCGCGGAGTGTATTGCAGCTAAAGAGCCGAAATCCAGAAGTCATGGCCAGATGAAGCAGTATAACTCAGGTTCACCTTTCGAGCGGATTGCCATGGATGTAGCCGGTCCATTCCCTATGAGCGCACAGGGAAACAAATACGTCCTTGTGGTTATGGACTACTTTAGCAAATGCCGGAGGTATACCCGATTCTAAATCAGGAAGCTAAAACAGTAGCGGAGGTATTCTCCTACAATTGGGTTGCGAGATACGGTGTACCTATAGAGCTGCACTCTGGCCAGGGAAGAAATTTTGAATTGGCGGTGTTCCAAAAGATGTGCCCGCATACCCTTGTTCCTGATGGGATACCGGTCAGCAGTGCATGAAACAACGGGTAAAACTCCTGCAAGGGTAATCTTCGGCAGTGAGCTCCGTTTGCCTAGTGACCTGAAGTTTGGAGTAACTGGCGATGCGAGGAGGATTGGGAAAGATATGTCCAACATCCTGGAAGAAGAGCTGAGAGAGATGCATGCTCTTATGGGACAGCGAACTCAAATTATGAGTGACAAGATGAAGACCAGGTATGGTAAGGCAATGAACTCCGTTCGGCGTTCAGACTTAGGTGGAGGGCAGTGTGGCGAATACTGCGGCAACACAAAGCGAACAACGAGAAATATGCAGAATGTTCGAGGAATGACGTAGAATGTTCCATAAAGTGAAACGTCAAGTTGTATGAACACTGCGAAAAGCGAGAGAAGGAGAATGAGCGATAAACTTCAGAACGTTCGAGAGTTGCCATGAGTGCGAGCGCAGGTATATAAGAGCCACGACACAGCGGAGTTGGGGAGTTACAAGTCAGCAAGCTACAAGTAAAGTGAGTTGCGAATAAGCAAGCTATAAGTTTAATTGTGTTAACAAGTTTTGTAAAGCATTGTAATTGCTTTAACCAGTATTGTAAAGTGTTTTTACGGCATTAGCGAGTTTTGTAAATTGGTTGTTTACAATAAAGTTAATTGTACTACAATTTGGTCATCGTGAGCATTTATTTAACAATCCAGCGATACGAGCCGAAGCATATTTGGGAAATCCCTCAGGGTTTCAAGGATAATAGTAACAATACATTCAAATACCTAGGAACAAAGATCGATGATAAACTGAAAAACGGATGCTATATTTTGAACTAGATATCTAGCAATATGTACATTGGTGAAAACTGCATTACTTTTTCCGTGATGCGCTTACAAACATACAGACAGACCAAAATTTTTAAAATTGTTGATCTAATAAACCCCCCGAGCGCACTTGTGCACAATGGTATTTTAACTTTGATCACATAACGGTTGTTTGTAACAGGTAAAACGAAACGTGATAGATATAGACAAATATATACATAAATGATCAGAATGAAAAGAGAAATAGCTTAAGCGGTGACTGTCTGTCCGTCCGTCCGCCTGTGCACAAGATAACTACAGTACAAATGGAGATATATTAACGAAACTTGGTACGTGTAGGACTGATGGTATTGAAAATGGGCAACATCGGACAATAACCACGCTTACCTCCCATATAATGGTAGTTTTCAGAAGTACGAAAACTACGATATTTTAGTAACTACTGAAGTTTATTCACTCAAGATTGATATTTACAATTATTTTTAGACAAAAATAGGAATATTATACATATTTGTAAAACGGACGTGGCCACGCCCACTTACGATTTTATTTCATTTCATTTATCTACTTTGTAAGTACAGTAAAACTCGAAGTCTTTAGGCGTACTAATAACAAAAATTTCAATTACAAGATTAAACTTAAGCTAAGACAATAATATAAGTAAGTATATGAACTACATATCATTCTTGCTATAATATAACTAACACTAAGGACACTAACACTATAGAAGACAGAAAGAAAACTTGAAGAGACAGAGGATGGGAAGTGGATAGTTAATTTTTGAGTAGATTTGCAACTACTGTTTTGAAGCATTGAATCGAACTTACACATTTAATTGAATTTGGTAGTGAATTCCATATTCTGATAGCACTAACAAAAAATAATCTTGAGGCCATTAATGTTTGGTATTTAGGGACAACAATATTACAGGTACAGGTACAGTTTGAATAAGAATAAAATATTGCGATAATTTAAGTAACTTTCGATGCTATAACCGAGAATATTTACAGTGAACAATGATATATGGTCAATATTTTCTTACAATATATAAACCTGGCAGCATTATTTAAAGCTCCTTTTAATTTATTCTTCGATTCATAATCAAGATTTCCATACACAATTTCACAATACGCGATATGGGGAACGATAAGTGACTGAACTAGCTTCAATTTTGTATTATTTGGTAGGCAGTAACATGTATGCCAAAGGTTTCTTAAAATAAAGTATATTCTAGAGATACAGTGGTTGATTTGATCTGTGCAAGTCAGACGAGAATTAATTTTATGTGTATATCTTGGTAACCGCTCCACCAATTTCTCCCAAACTTGGCACAGTTGTTGGCCTTAGTACAACATACCAAATGGCTGGCTGAAAATTTTTAAAATCAGACAATAACCACGCCCAGATCCCATATAACGATAATTTAGAGAAATACGAAATCTTCAATAAATCAGTAAATACTTAAGCTAATTTATCAAAAATTCATGATTGCAATAATTCATTACCAAGAAATACGTTTATTATACAATTTTGGAAAATTGGTGTAGCACCGCCCACTTATGATCACATTTATGTATCTCGGTAACCGTTACACCAATTTTTACCAAACTCGGTATGGTTCCCAGCAACACAGTCTATAATGTTAGAGAAATTTAGATTTCTACATTAGATAACTAGGGTAATTCTCTAATCGTTCACGAGTCGATGACGACGTTAGCGAACTACATTAGAATTCGATTCAAGAACGATTAGAGAAACAACGCAAATCCAAATAAATGTAAATAAGCAATATTCCAAATGAATGAATCATAAATTATTTTTAAGTTCAAATAATTCATTATTATTTTATTGCAAATAAATTTAATACATATTTTACAAACAAAGCGTTTTATTTGATAAAGCAAAATCAGTTTGAAATTCACGTTCGAATCCCATTAGAGATCAACACTATGATTCTCTCTATGCACATATATTGGAAAGCTAAATTTCTGCATTCCCTTCAACCATGCATAGAGTTCATTTTAGAAGCAACCAAGTTCGCACATCCCTTCGAAAATTCTGGGCATGGCTGGTTTATCTAGTACATATATAACGCTAATCTCAAGTGAACTACCTACTTGATATTAGCAGCGACAGTTACAAATGTATTAAAACTAATTTCTTGAAGTTGACTCACTTAATTAAGGTTTTGCCATTGCGATTGCATATCCATTTTATTTTGTTTTTCTCATTGTTTTTTCTTAGTGATTCACTAAATACCAATATATCGCAAAACTTTATTTAAATTATTAACACACCCATAATCCTACCGGTACCTTTTTGGGCCTTCAGTTTCTTCTTTCAATGGCAATCCTAAGGATTTGCCAAACTCTGCACTTCCTACTAATGGTGATATTCTACGATGCTGCAATGAGGAAGGATTTAATCTTTCGTCAAAAATCAATAGGACTAATGTATGTTTTTCTGACGTAGCTAACATGTGTCAGAGAAGATCGAAGCAGTTTACAAAAAAGCTTCTATTCCAGTAGTATCAATAGAATTAAAAAAGTCATTCGAAAGAGACAACAAAAATATGGGCTCAACATATTAATCAAAGCTTGCAGAGTTTAGAAGTTCATTGGCATGGTTGTTTGATGTGGCATCCTGCAAATGCTCTTTGACATGAAACTGCACTTGTGACAGGTTTTTTGCTCTTTGCGCCTGTTCAAATACCGTAACTGTACCATGTACATGCGTAAAGTCGAAGAAAATTCCCTCCATTGAACTAAAGTTTATGTATGATCAAAGAACCAACCGAGAGGGCAAAATTATTAGCGTTGATCACAAAACATCTATGAAACTTAAGCGGCTTGAAAGAAAACAAAACGAGTCCATTCGCTTATGTCCGGAGAAAGTAAGTTCCTCCGTTGTGCTATCATTTTGTGACGACACAGATGAAGAAAGAGAGTGTTATGTTCAAGTATGGTTTTCCATAAAAAAACATAGCTCAATATTAGATGGACCTAAAAATCTGTTCTTGATGATACAGGCATCAAAAAGCTTAACACAAACGTTGCAGGAGGTTGGTTATCCTGTAATACAAAATAATGCTAACTTCGCGCATCCGGAGAACCTGCTGTTGTCTATGTGTCTGGATGAAAGAAAGCAAATTAGAGAGATTGCATTCAGGCGCATTTTAGATGCTCGGACTAACAAAGCACATGATAAAAAGAAGTCTGGAATACGCAACTTTATTATTCCGATTACAGTGATTTAATTCATTTGAGTAATCAAATACTGCTTTCACCACCACTCTTAAGGAACGTTGCAAACGAGGAAATTTCTCGACTAAGTGTAGCAGAAGAGATTGCACAGTGGGACTTTCGAAATTTTCCTTGTTACACGTTGTGTAAAACTGGTGGGATTTGAGAATAGAGATGGATTCATCAGATCGACTCTAAAATCAAGGGAAAACATGCCCAGGTTTGATACAAAATCAGAGTTTGCATTTACACAGTAAATATGTACTTTTATACGGGGAAGGCACTCGAAGTGTTACCAATTAAAAATGCTAAATTTTGTAAATTTTTTGTTTTTTTAACTTCAGGTTATCATAAAAACATGTCAAGTTAGAAAAAAAAACGTGTATTACTGTTCGATGTAGCCGCCTTTAGCGCGAATGATGGCTTCGGGTATGTCCGGGAATGCTTCAGATGCTGCACGAATGTGGTCTGATGGACTACTACACCACATTCGTGCAGAATGTGAAGTATTCCCGGAAAGACTCGATGCTATTAATCGCGCTAAAGGTGGCTACATCGAACAGTAATACACTTTTCTTAAAATTTAACATGTTTTTATGAAGACTTGATGTTTTAAATAAAAATAGCCAAAACAGACAAAATTATACAGGCTCAATTTCAAGTCCGCTTCTTCTTGGCGAAGTTAGCCTTAATGTTCCCTCCCGGGTATCAAGACTCTTTGCCCCCTATTTCTGAAAGCTTGTAAAACTAATTTTGAATTGCACGACCCACTCCGTTGCTTATGCCAGGATTTTAACTCTCATTCCAGTACGTTTGATATATCAGATCCGCTTTTCAGCATTAAGAAATCGGACAGTATCAATAGATGAATCATTAAAATAAAGACATAAAATCGGCTGATGAATTTAGTTCTGTAGTTGAACAGTTTTAGATCTCGACACTTAACAAACTCCTGCCTATCGTGACTCGGCACAAAAATTGAAAATACTGGTTCCGTACGTCATGCGGACTGCGCCCCTCGTGCGGATGGGCGGGAATGAAGGGTAAAAACCGTTGGGATATTATTAGTGATAGAACGATACGAGTACCGAGTACAGAATATCGATACTTTTCATAAGTACTGAGTAGTATCGAGAACTCGATACTTTTCGACAAATACTGAGTAAATATCGAGAATGCCGAAAAGTATCGACGAGTTAAGAACAGCGTTGCCATAAGTCTAGATTATCTCGAAAAAATGAAGATTTTTTGGGCTGTTTTTTATGAAAAATCTTCAAAAGAAGATTTTTTAAAAAGCAAAATTTTACACTGAAAATATCTTCAAAATGAAGATTTTTGTGTTTGATGTAATATTTTTAATGTTTAAGTTAAAATTGTTAACTTATTTATATTATCCTTGCTTCATCATTGTAAGCAGCAAATTAAGGAAGAAGAAAGATGCAATACGAAATCCCCTACAATATTATCTGCCTTTTTCTCTCGCACAGTAAAACATATACTCTAGTGCAGAGCTAGAGAGTAGAGGAAAAAAACAAACGGTCTTTTTTATCCTCTCTTGTTTAAATGACAACTATGGAAAATTTCAAGTAAACTGCCATTTAAGAAACATTTGCTGATGGGTCTACATCAGTGGTGCACAGCGTTGGCAGAGCTACCAACACAAGCGCAATTTTTTTGTATCTGCATGTGTGTACTCAGCAAAACAGCTCGCGCATGTGATGCTTACAGCATGAAGTACAAACGCAAACTGACCGGCTACTAGCGGCGCATAAGTTCGGTACCTGCGCACACACGACTTGTATGTGAAAGCCGAGTAGCTCCTGGAGACTCCCGTGCAGTGTTGCCAACACCAAAGGTACGAAAATCGCATTCTCCTTTGAAAAGCGCCCTGTTTATCCCATTTTAAAATCCGAAAATCCCATTTATGAATAATAAATATTAAAAGTTTTTAAGAACAATATATATAAAGAGTAGATACAGTGACTCAAACAAATGACCGTGTTAATTTTTTGTAAATATTCATAGGGTTTATCGAGATAATTTTTTTTGGTATTTTTCTATAGAAATACCGTCCGGGGTTTAACCGAAATCATATCACAGATTCACACTTTATACAAAATTTACGAAAACTCAACGAATTTTCTTAAAAATTTCAGTATTTTTTAATCTGTTGCTGTTGCTGTTTTGCCTTATTCATAAAAAATAAAATAGGTTTAAAGAGCTTTACAGAGTGACATTTTCATACAAATTTTCGATTTATAAAGCAGTTAAAATGTTCTTTATTTTTTATGAAATTGGGTATAGATCTTTAAAACATTTTTGGTTATGCAGTTTTATAGCCCCAACAAATTTAGTCTAATGACTATATTCGAGAAAGCCGCTATGCAAGAAATATTTTGATACCGAGTTTGTCTAAAATGGGAAACGAATCCATCCACCCAGAGAGGTGAGTGTCGTCGTTGTCTCAGCCGTCACTCTTGGGGAAAATGAAAGTTTAGTTTCGTGTTAAACTGACATTTGAATTCAGATGTTAACAGTATGAAATGCTGAATTAAGGGTTAAAAAGAAATTACTTAAAGTCTGAGGAAAAACAAGATTAAATGTCCCACCCGTCACGTTGGAGTTAATAGCAAATAAAAAAAAAAAAAAAAACAATAGAACCATAAGATTGTATTTAGCTAAATATCCCATAATGAGACGCAAAATCCCACGCGCCCTTTTGTGGTGCGAAAATCCCAAATTATGGGCGAAATCCCACGAGTTGGCAACACTGCTCCCGTGTGCATCACTGGTCTATATAAATAAATGTATAACGAAAAAAGGGGCGGTGAGATTTATAAAACAACGTCCATGTAAAAATATCAATAAAAAATCGAATTAAAAAGCTCAAAATTGTTATGGAACTTTGTCGAATTTTCTAAACTTTTGTACAAAGATTGAAGTTTGGACTTATGGTGTTTGATAGAGCTATTATTCTTCTATTCTTCTTCTATTTATATTTTCGCCAGTGTATATATACATATGTTAACTATGCTACTAATCCTGTGATGATACGAGGCAATATTCATTTTAAGTTTAAGTTGATATAAAAGGACTTTATAACTTGAAATTGGTAATTTTTTCAACCAACATACTAAAGGCTATTTACAGCCCTAAAGGCAATATCGAATTTTGTGTTTCTTTTTAGGTATTTTTAAATGAAGATTTTTTCAAAAGATCAAAAAGATTTTTTTTAGCTTTAAAATCTTGTTTTGAAGATTTTTTTGGAAAAAATTAAGATTTTTAGAGGACTTTCTCTGGCAACACTGGCTAAGAACTGTTTTATGTATGTTTTTTTTTTAATTACCCAATAAATATTGTGGCGAACGTTACAATATGAATGTTATGAAGTGAATATAAAGTTCCTTTACTTCAATACTGTCATAACTCAAAAAACCGAAACCCCTAGAAAAACGCCTTTAAAGTTTTAAATGCACATATCGTCACCTTCATGTCAGAAGCATGAATGTGCAAATTTATCAGTTTTGAACTATTTGGTTGACTTGGTTAACCTTCGCATGTTCTAACTGCCATACCTAAACAAAAGTGTCAGCGTTGTCTGGCTGTCAAAAAATTCTCATGCCCATACAATTTGTATGAAGCATACCGAAACAACGCGGCGCCAACGCTGAACGGTTGGAAACTCCGATTTTGACAGGGCGTTAGGTTTTAAAGTTGGCTGCAGAAAACGGCGAAACTGTCATTTCTGTGTTACACACAAACAAACCTATGCTTATTGTTGGTGTTATTTCTGCATTTGACGTAGCGTTGACGCTTTTGTTTAGGTATGGTACTTCGGCGCTAATGATAGGCGTCAGAAACCGTTCCGCCCAACGCATTTGTTTAGGTATGGCAGTATGTTATACCAAAACGCAGAATACCACGCGTAAACGGAAAGCACATATCGACCCCTTTGCGCAAAATTACCGTATGTTACAAAAACCAAATTTTACAGGAAAGTTTTTTTTGTATTTACCAAAGTTTAGATTTGCTGAGCTAATTGAGAAATACATATAACTAAACGCAAGATTTTTTGTAGAAAGGTCACTACATTCTTATTTCTTAGCGCTTATGATAATTTCACCCACAAGAAAAAAAAAACAGTAAATTTTTGGGGTAGCTATTGGGATTTAAGCCGTAATATTTGAATATATAATATTAATGGGTGGTAAAACAAAGTTGGCTCAAAAAGTCAATTTCGTAAAAAATGTAACATACGATAATTTTGCGCAAAGGGGTCGATACTTTTTACAATTTTAATTGGATAAATTTAGAGTTAAATCTCGTAAAAAAAATCTCAAACTTGATTTCCCAAAATTTTCATTTCTACACATGCGGGCACTGATATGTATACTCCATACTAATAATTAATACATATTTTGTTCTAGTTATACTGGTAATTGACTCAGTTAGGAAATTTTTACTTAACCTAGAAGAAAATGTAGCGGACATTTCAACATTGGCTTCGGTTAAAAATATTTAAATAATTGAAAAACAAATATCTTGCCACACCTTTGATAATGAATGGTGGAAGAGGGTGCTCTTCCGACTCGAGAACTCCAGCATAAGCACCCGTCGTTAACCCATATATTCTACCTTCGTAGTGAATTCGAAATCTAGCCCATCCTTGAAGATAAATTTTTACGAAAGAGAGCTTACCTTTACAAAAGAGAATGGGCTTCACCCCATTTGCTTCTCGTCTTCTACATTTGCATTTCATTTTCAAAGTAAAGTTGTTTCTAAACCTGGAACAATCATAATATGTTTGCTTTTAACAACTTGAAATAAGCTTTTTGCTATACACATTTAATTAACCCATTTAAAGCTAATTTTATTGGAAGTTTATTCCAAAACCTCCTTTAGATGAGATTAAAATTATTAAAAGCAGTGACTATTTACAAAATGGAAGAGGTGAAAAAGCAAAGCAATCTGATTTTTGTTTACTTTTTGCGTTTGCTTTGAGAATACTTGCAAGTACGAGTATTATCGATTCTTTTTTGCAAGTATGAATACTGGTATCGATTCCTTTTTAGAGTATTCTTTATGAGTACTTGTATCGATACTTTTATAAAAAGTTCTATCACTAGATATTATATTATTATTAATTGGTAACACTTCGAGTGCCTACCCCGGTAGAATATGGTTGGATGGTTGGGTAGGGCGGGGGTGGAACTCAAAGTGCAGCCACCTACTCGTGGTGCGTTCTGTGTCGTTCCTAGGTTCTATGAAATGGGCTAAGTGCTGCATTTATATTATGAAACAAAAACGCATACAAAATTTCGAGACCAAACAACATTCTCTTAATTTTTCTTAAATTTAATTTAAATTTAATTTTTAAAGCTAGCTGGACAAAATTATTTAGTTGGACATTTTGTGCATTTAAATTGTAGTCGTCTTATTATAAACATATATATGGGACGTTCCATGTCAAACGGACCAAAGCTCTGTCCAAAATTCTATGGGATAGAAATTAACGTAAAGCATGGCAAAAGACTCGTGAATTTATAATGCATCAAATAAACCGTGGCACAATTGAAAATTCAGTATTACGTAAATGCTGCGACGCAATGTCCGTAAATGCGTAAATAAATTTGTCATTCAGTTTGTTAAAATAGTTGTCAGTTATTTTATCAAGACGGAATATAGCATCAGGATTTCTATATTCAAAATGGCGGATCCAACATGGCGGAAGGTTTTTATAAAATTTATCGGATTCACTTAGAATTCGTTACTCGGGGGGGATATGGGTCGCTGATTAAGGGACATAAATAAGATTGGAAAAATTCAAAATGGCGGACCCAATATGGCGGATAAAAAAGTCAAAATTGACTGGATTCGTTTAAAGTTTTACAGTTGGGGGTTTTTAAAGTCGCTGAATATGAATCCGAAAATCAAATTTAAAAAATTTAAAATGGTGGATCCATATTGGATGTACCATTTATTTACGGAGAAGTTATAAATGAAAGTAAGAACATGGCGTATGAGTAACATTTATTTTTAAATTTTTTTTAAATGTTACTCATACGCCATGTACTTACTTTCAATAGCGATTAGTCCACATCATGAAATTAAAAAACACGCGTGAGCGTTTTTCTGACAAGAACAATTAATTACTTATCCTTGAATAATAATCAAGCAACAATTTTATCTAATTCATAAGAATGAGAATATTGGTTGACATTTTTAATATTTATGATACAAAAATTCAATGTCGACTTTTGTCCAGCTAGCTTGTTCTATTCGAATTCGTGCTCTGATATGATATCTACCAACGAGGTTGATGTCTAGACTTTTTATAGGAACTTTGAATATAGCAAAGGTGTCTGGTCAAACAATATTGTAAGTTGATAAAAGCGTTGTAAAATCCGACTTTACTTACTTATTTTGGGCCACCCTAATGTACATACATGCATACCTACATGTCACGAAAATTTCCCAAGAGTGCCACACCACGCGGTGGAAATGAGTTACATTTATAATCACATAGGGGATGACTGAAATTCGTGCAGCAGTAGCGATAGCGACAGGTTGCACAGTAAAAATACGGGCCGCTAAAAACTAGACAAAGCTACAAAATTAAATGAGAATTTGTGAGGAGTTGAACTGAGCTGACCCTAGAGGCGTAAAACAAATGCGGTGTCCGGATGTGGTGTATGTTCATGCAGTTTAACATTAAAAAAGCTACTGGGAAATAAAAAAACCCACAACAAAACAAATCGTCGTTTAAAATACAAAACCGCGTATCCTCGTTCTGCAAAACCGCGTAAATGATATTCGCTGTCAAAAATTGGATTTTCTCACACAAGCACTTGACTCAATCCTTATCCATTCGTCCTGAAATACAGTAGCCAGAAATGCGATTGCTTTATAAAAATGAGAACCATTTTGAAATATGAGTGTTTTTACTCTCTAGAAAATAATTTAAGCAACCTCATATACGTGGTTTTGCATTATCTTGATACGCGGTTTTGCATTTTGTTGATACGCGGTTTTGTACTTTAAACGACGAAATTCATTTGTAGCGGTCAGGAGAAAAAAATAAATGTAAAGGTCAGCCAGATGCAAAAAAATGTAAAATTAAGCAAACAGAGCAGAAAATCCTTGCACCAAACAAAAGGAACAGCATGGAGTGGAGCGGGAAAGATGTGGCAGAATAAAAAATGAGCGGGTCGTGAAATAAACAGCAAAAATAATTCCCAAGAGTGGCCATAATGGCAACCAATTGTAACTGCCAACAGCGAATTGTAGGTGAAAGCACCGACAGCGGTTGATGAAATTTTAACTGGCCGAAGAAAATTAACTGAATTCATGAGAAAATATGAAAGGCAGTATGGAGCCGCCAGCAAATACCTTCCTTATTAATTTTGCCCTTTGTTTCAATTTTTTAATGTCTAATTGGCAAAAGTTACTTTGTAAATCCAAAATCCAAATGATACAGAAACGGCAACCACGAAATCGAAGAACAAAAAAATAAAAGAAAACTTAAGCAAACTAATTAATTTTTTAGTAAGCGAAATGTTACCACAGGAATATTTTACGTAGGTCAGCATTTCAAAAGCTAACAAAATATAACTTCGTATACATTAAGGATGCGCCGGGTATCTGACTATCCGGCCGGATACTAGCTAGAGTCCGGCCGGATTTCCGGATTTCGATTATAGAAGATTCAATTTAAAAATCTAGTTCAGAGTGTTTTTTAAATCCAATTTAATGTTAGATACCATTAATAATTAAAGTTAACAATTTTCAGTATGAAAAGAAGCATTTGCGAATTATCGGGCGAAAATCTATTTCTATTCTTAACATAAATGCTTCCCGATGCATTAAACACACTTTCTGAGTTCACTGAGGAAGGTGGTGCACCGAGATACTTCATTGCCAGTAAAAACAAATTTAGAAATTCCTTTGCGATTATGCTCTTACCAAATTAAAGGATATTCTTGTCTGGGTATATGGGGTTACAATATTTCTCCATTTCCAAATCGCTGCCTGTTTTCTTGTACGGTCGCTTCCTTGTCTAACCAGCGTTTGGCTATGCACATCACTACAAAATCTGGAATCAGCATCAGAGCCGTTGGCGATTTCCTCAAAGCATTGTCAAATATCCTGGTGAGCTCCCTCTTCAATAGAAGCTTTACCCAGTTATTAGCTTTACTGATGCCAAAAAAACGAGTTTTGAAACGTTGGTCACAAAAGCGGACGATATGTAAGCATGCATAATAGTACGATTAGAATAACATTTTTTAATCTATAAATCAAGGTTGCAGACGGAAAAGTTATATTTTTTAATACAGGATTATTTTATAACTTGGATTTCAGGGGAGAAAATTTAATTCCCTATTGGACAGTGCAGCTCGAAAAAGCAGATAATCTTCTCATAAGTATGTATGTCGCTAAACAAAAAACGTAATTAGGTGGTTCACAAGGTGTCGTATTGTCGTATGTAGTAAAGTTTTTAACGGCTAAATAAATGTTCTGGGGACTTGAAACCCCAACCAACTATTTTTTTACGGTGTGGAGTTTTATAGTACGACTTTAATGGTAGCTTGCGAATCCCTAAAATATAGTTTTAGCCGTTTCAAGTTTACGACATACCACAATAAGACAGTATACAGCACTTTGTGAACTCCCTAAATATAACAATATTGTGAAATTTATAAAGGCCAGAAGTCTACCGGATATCCCATCGGATATCCGAATCCGGCTCTTATTTTTTACATGGTATCCGGAATCTGGTTATCCGGCCAAATCTCTATCCGGCACATCCCTAGTATACATACATACATATATGTGGTCTTGGGAAAAAAACTGTTCTTTCGATAGGTTGGACTTTAGTGTAAATTATAACGAACTACAATTTAAAAATTTTATATTTTAATTTAACTTTCATTAACCCTAAAATCGTAAGACAGTTTTACCCTACGTTATTCGTAATATACGTAAATCTTACGTACTACACCATTTAGGAGTGTATGTTATATTAAATAAATGTTTAATAAAAACTTATTTGTCTTCTGTATTGATTTTATTGAATGAAAACATACAGTTTTCTGCTTCTTAACCCATTTCGTACCATCCTGGCTGAGACATAAAAAAATCTCCCGAAAATTTTATTCCAAAATTTTATTGTAGTTTATTGATTAATTTATACATATGTATGTGTAAACTAAAGGGTTCCATTTGAAAAAACAATCTTAACTTATAGCAAAATATAAATTTATTATAGTAAGTAGAGTGGAGAACTAAACTTACATTTTATTAGCTTGTTTTCATACAAATAGAAGAATATTAACAGGAAATATGACTACTATTTTCTTACTACAAATATATGTAGAACGGCCAGGAATATGAGTGTGAAAATTTACCAATTTTGAGTTACCGGGTTGACTTGATTGACCTTTGGATGCTTTATGTTATGCCAAAACCAAGAATATCCTGCGTACACGGAAACCACATATTTCACAATGTCAATTACATGAATGCAGAGTTAAGTCTCGTAAAAAAAATTGCAAACTTTTCATTTTTACTATGTGTACTTGCCAATTTGTTTTACAAAAATTATTTAAAAATCAGACGTCTCGGTTGCTCAACAAACCGGTTAATGGTAAGTCGGGGGTAATCGACGACGAAATCGAAAAAAAAATGTTTTTCCACACTAAGAGCACTAAATTTATAAATAAATACCCAAAACTTATACGATTTCATAACGATTGAACACACATGCCATCATGACTCATGCTTACGAAGTAAATTCCAGCCAGCAAAATCATCGTAACCAAGCTCGTAATTGGATATTTTCTCGAAGAAAAACCGGATTAAAAATCGTTTATGATAGCCGTTTACGACTTTTTCGCTTTAAATTGTGCATCGCCTACGAACAGTCGTAAACGGATCGAAAAAGCATTCGTATGCGAATATTTTTACGTCCGTTTTTTAATTGTAAACGAGTCCCGTAAACGATTAATTTACGTTAAAAAAGCGTTTTTTTACACTGCTTTATCTACTGTTTTTGAATGCTAAAAATAAAGGCAATTAATTAATTCAAATTATTGTAGTTCTTTTATTGAATGGAATTATAATTAATAAATATTTATAGTGCCGGATCAAAGTATTGGCACAGAGAATTTTTCGCAATGTATGCAAAGTTTTTTACTTGAATTTCTTTTCGCACATTATTTTTTTTTTAAATATAGTTAGTATGAATACCTACTTTCAAATCAGATTTTTGAGAAAAATTCTAAGTATGCAGTTTTATATCCCATTATATTTTAGTATAACATAGTGCAAGCTTGAAGTTGCCAGAAACCCGCGTTAATTTTTGGCAATTTTTTCACGCACTTTCTTCCATGCAAATTATGTGCGACATTTTTTTTTGTATGAAGAAACTGCGTATAAAAAATTGCCAAAAAACAAAGAGGTTTTCTAGCTATTCAAGCGTGCACTTTATTATACTAAAATTAAATGGGCTATAAAACTGCATACATAGAAGTTTTATAAAAAAACTGATTTGAAAGTAGAACTTCATACTAACTATATTTTTATAAAAAACAATTAGAGAAGAAATCAGAATAAAAAATTTTGCATTCATGGCGAAAAATTCTCTGTGCCAATATTTTTTCCCAGCACTCGATATGTGAAGATATTTTCAGATAAATAAATTTTAACAAACTATCTATTAACAAATTAACAATTAAATAAGAGGGGTTTAATATATATCATAAAGTAGCTGAATTTATTTTTTATCTTTTTTGCCGATAGGCTGCCAATTTTTTTTGCCAGTCGTGTGCATATTGGAAGTGCTTCTTTGAAACGGAAATAAAAACTTCTTCGTCGGAGTTAAATTTTTGACGAAAAGCACCTAAGAAAATATAGTGAAAGATTAAACTCCATTGGAAATCGGAAAATTTAATTAAGTAAAAAGTGGTAATAAATAATATTATTATCCGTACTTCTTATTGCCGCAGGCGTTGCCAAACCAATAGCGCTGATTTTGGTACCAGTTCCCTTCCACGAGTTCTGCTACCTCATCTGTAATAATTTTTTTTAATGAATCATTTATCGACGCTAGTACGGATAAGGCTTCGGATTTCGCACGCCTTTTTAATTGAGAAGCCATATTATCAATAAAACATTAAGTTCAATAACTGCAAAGACCTAATAAACTAGCAAATTAAAAAAATAAATAACTATAAACTTACGAGAAAGGGGAATTAAACGTTTAAATCCTTTAGTGTTGCTCCGCGCAGCCTGTGAAAGAATTGCAAAACTTTAAATTAATTTGTATTTTTAAATTACATATGTAGTAGCTACTTACAAGAAGTTTAATTATAAAAGAAAGTGGTAGATCGTCCTTGTCGTTTGCACCAGTCTGCCAATAAATCTTTCTATTATATTTTTTTTGTTTTATCGTTAACGAGCTTTTCTCTAACTTTTTGGCGATACGAGAATCGCTCGTAAAACATAATGTTCGTAAAATGTACGTTTTCTTGCTGGCTGGGATAATACCGAAGTACTGCACAATAAAATTGGTATACAAATCTCGAGAAAGAAAAATCGAATCGCAACAGACTGAAATGAATTTTAAAGGAGTAAAACTAAATGATGCTTTAACTAGAAAAAAAAATTGTTGTTTTCATAATATAATTTCAATGTGCCGATATTTAAGGTTAGGATATCTCGCGTACTAGGGCAATTCTGCGGCCATATTTTCATTCACCACCAAAAAACCTACAAGATACGATGTGTTTTACTCAGGTGGTAGAAAAGTCAAAATTTGTCGAAATGTCTTAGCAATCAAAATATGTACAAATAATTAGAAAAGAAATACTTAACTCACCTGCGTACTAGCATTTTCAACGCGAATACAATTTAACAAGAACGAGGGTTTGCAACTTCATCTTTTATCAATCATGGTTGCCTTTTACTACATTTAAATTTGAAGATTCTTGTAAATTCAGTGCCACCACAGCGTTAAATATTTCAAATAATTTTATGTTTTAACTATCTATGAGAAATTTGAGTTCAGAAAAAAAGGACTAAAAAACCCTAGACACTAAAGAATTTTTTTGGGGTTTTAATTTTCAGAAAGCACTAAATCTAGTGCTTAAACCCTGCAACAGATGCGACTACTCCATGCATGCATGTAATGAGTACTCCCTAAGGACCAAGGAGTACTCCAAAATTAACCACAATTCATATAAAAAATATGGTCCAATTATCATTGCGATGTCCTAGAGCAGGACCATATACTCCACCTCTGCATTACATCAGAGTAGCACAAAAATACTCCAACATATTAACAATGGCATTGTTGTTATATTTTTTCGTTTGTACACGCTTTTGTTCTTCACTTCTCAAATGCTTTTTCGAAATTAATAAAAACCAAGACAAAAATTAAAAATTATATGTTGCCTCTGGCGGCATTCGAACCCGCACATGCTGGGAGCTAAGAACTAACAGCGAACATCTCTACACGTTTAGCTACAGCCAAACATGCAAATGTGCTTTCAAATGCTCAACTTCAATCACATTTCGTTAAAAGACCAGCAGTGATCGGATAACAAACATGGCTGGCGCAGAGACATGAGTTGGTCCGCTACAGCATGACAGAGAAACACTTTTGTAAGTACTCCAATTTACCACAAATAGACTTCATGGTCCCACGATTTTTGCAGGGTACATGGTCCAACGATTTTCGCAGGGTATGCTAAGAACAGGTCGACAAAATTGACTTTGCACAGTGGTGAAAAGAGTAAAATTCAAGACCAAATGTGTCAACAATGAATAATTAATACCGTTGTTCTTCACTATGATATATATACGTATAAAATTATAATTTATATATTATATGCAGGCCGAAAAGTTTAAGCATTTGCTTGGAATTGCTTATTTTTTCTTATTCACGGTTTCCAAGCTTTATTTAAACGATCATGCTTATTTTGCTTATTTCAATCGAAGTAAACGGTCAAGAAATAAATTTCGATTATTTCGTGTGTATGCATAGTAGTGTCAAGGAGTTTTAACATTTGATATTTTACAGCCTGCTATCTCACTTTCTGCTTACGAAATACTGGATCGGGCATATATTGAAAACAAGGGTGCCTTGTAGTCTTCACAAAAAAACTTTAGCAACCATAGTAGAAAGCGTAGCAAATTTCTTAAGAGCTTCGTACTGATTAAGAAAATTTTGCTCAAAAAATTTGCATGAATTAATGAAATTAAAGTTCATAAAGGAGTTCAAGCATGCAATTGAGTTCCCGCAAAACTTGTTTCAAAATTTCTTTCATATAGATGCTATCTGAAAAAGGTCTTCCTTTTTAACAATATTTAAAGTAATTAAGTTTTCCAACGAATTTTGTAATGAAGTTTGTGCCTTACTAATGTTTTCCTATTTTCTTCTTCTACTTGGGAAATCCATTCCTCAAATTTTAGAGGAAAAATCTTTCCCTTTTCAGTAAACAAATTATCCCTCTGCACACCCTGAAAATGAGCAAAATCTCTATGAAAAATATTATAATGTCTACTGAAATTAAATTCACGCATTCCTTTAATACATATGTAGCACAAAAGGCATCGCATATCACCAAAGGCATTTGGAATCATTAAGTTTTTTTTTTCAATCATTTTATTCATATATTTATCCAAGTATATCTACTGTAACATAAGAAAATTACCAGCATAGCCGCTGCCTATGTTGCTTCCTTGGCAGTGTTGCCATTTTAGCCGTTCTTCGGCTAGATTTAGCCGGTTGCGATAGCATACAGCCGGAGAAATTTCGGTTTAGATGGCAGAAGATTTGTTAACCGTTTTATAAAAAAATATTAGCCGCTTTTAGCCGATTTTGCTATTTGCCTTATTTTCTTAAAATTCAAGTACAGTATATTTTGATTAGCTGCCCATCCTTCTTTGCAATTAAGTAACTTTTCTTTGCTACTTCAATGAGGAAGATATCCGAATCCAGCCAATTTGTTATGCGTTTTGTAATAAAATATTAGCCGTTTTTAGCCGATTTTGCTATTTGCCTTATTTTCTTAAAATTCAAATACAGTATATTTTACTTAGCTGCCCATCCTTCTTTGCAATTAAGTGAATTTTCTTTACTACTTCAATGAGGAAGGTATCCGAACTATGAAACCAAATAATGGAAGAGCACTTACCACGTAGAAATTACTCCAAGCGAAAGTTTTTCCGAATGGTATCTAATTATCGATATAACTACATAAAATTATAGTCGTTTTCGTTGTTCTGCGAGATGAGTAAAATAAATAAAAGCTTGTATAATTTGGGTAAGTGTAGAGCCAGTGCATGTAAACATAATACTTTCTTCGATAATTGATAATAGCTGCAAATTTGTTTATTTTAATCTTTTATAAATGTTAAAAATAATGCCGCTGATGTGCATTTTGGGATAGGTATTTCAAATGTGCACTTAAGCATAAAGGCAGCAAAGCAAAATATACTGTATACATGTTTCCATTTTTGACTAAGCGACCCAAAATCTGTTAGAAATGGCTATTAGCCTTATCGCGGAGAAAATTTTAATGTCAGGCAGGGTTATATAAAATTGGGCCGATTTCACTTATTTTTATTTTAAACGAATATATTTTTTCTAAAGAAGGCCGTAGCGGGGATTTTCCTCATAAAATGTTTGTTATGAATGTCTTAAATTTAAGTGTGAAGTGTTATTCGCAAACTTAGAAAATAACAAATTGTTTCACTGTTCGCTTAACACGCGTTTATGTTTGGATATAGTGCCAACACACAGAATAAATATTACAAGTGGATATTGTCTTCCCAGATAGCGCGTATTTAATTCTGCCTTAATTACAAAACGTCATTGCCGCCAACTCCTAAATGTTTAAGGTAAGGGAAAAATTGATATCTTCAAGCACTATATACACATATGTATTTTTTTAACAAACTTTTTTGCTGAGAACTTATGTACATATTTAAATTCCACAAACCGAAGGCCAACTTAAATTAAAAGAACCAACACTGAAATGCGTCAAAATGAAAATAAAAGAACACAAATTACTATGCAAAGCAAAACTCTCTGGCCAAACTACAATACATCTGCCGGTCATATGACTGGTCATCTAAATGAGAGATCTGCAGCCTTTTGGCATCATATTTTACATATGAATTGAAGGGATTTATGAAAAATCTCACCAGTTCTTTTGTGTAAATGTGATTTTGCAGCCCTTGTCAACATATGGACTCGGCTGATGTTAACTTAAGCTCTTTGTTTTTCTGCATTAAAATTTAAGGGAAATTTTTACAGCGTTTTTTATGTGTATTGGTTTTTATTTGAGTGCATTGAGCATCGGTCAGTCTGAAAATTCCTTTTCTTGTAGGAAAGACAATAAGTATGTTCGTCGAAAATCCAGCGAGAATTATAACTCAAAATATCAGATAGTAAGAAAAAATGCTCCCAAGTTCTATCTCAAGTAGAGAAACTTGCAAAATTTCTGCACGAACTCAAATTTGCAGGAATTTGGAAGTTTTTCTGCCAGCTAGTGTCCACGGTTGCCTTTCAAACAAAAGAAATTTGTATAGGATTTTTAAAATTCTTTCAGAGGGGCAAAACACAGAATCTACATGTATATTTCTTGCAAGTCTGACTTTCTTCAGCAAAGGTTTAAATTTATTTGTCGGGTTTCCTATATCGACTCTGGTTGAAATTGCATTCCGATTACGAATATAGTTTTTTTCAGCCCAGTACCTTTCAAATCATTGGAATTAACTAAATAAATTAAGTAAACAACTATTTACTTATATTTGTCCTTTTAAATTTAACGAACTTGTTTATTCAAATTATCGTCGACAAAAAATCCAACCAGGTGCCACAATCATATGTTTTTCCTAGTTGCAAATTCTTGCTGGCAAAATGTTTTCCAGCTTGAATTTGCAACGTCTCTTCAAGACCCAGTCTTTCTGCTTGTGATTTATTTAAATAAAACATGAGAAATTTAGTTGAAACAGTTTAGCCGTTTTTAGCCGTTTTTTGCCAATTTAGTCGGTTGGTCCGAAAACTTCTGGCAACACACTTCGTTGGTGTCAGAACGGTGACTGATTTAAATAGCGTTAGCATACTTTGCACTGCTATACCATTTTTACGTTAAAATCAGAACCCAACAGAATTCTACATGTGAGTGCTACGCGTTGGATAACTGCTTACACGCAAAGCCCATTTAAAAGATTCTTTATGTGACAACTCTCCTGCAGCGTTAAGTATGCATAACTGAGCTATAAGAATAAGTGTGTTGAGTGTACTGCTCGCACGAGTAATAGCTCAGTTATGCATACTTGGCGTATCATGAGAGTTGTCACATAAGGAATCTGTTAAATAAGTTTTGCGTGTAAGCGGTTACCTAACGCATAGCACTTCATACGTAGAAGTCTTATGGGTCTTGATTTTTACGTAAAAATGGTATAGCAGTGCTAAGCATGCATAACTGGGCTATAAGCTGCCCATGATTCAATAGTACAAGGTTAGATAATTATTGACAGCCGCGGTTTGACACTCCCTTAAAAAAGGTTGCAATTACGAATGACGGAGAAAGAGGAAGAATGAAATCCCTTGGTGCGAAAATGGTACTAGAAAAGTATGCAAAGTAAGCAATTAGTAGTGAAACTCCTTTTGTAAATTTTAATGTATTTTCAGGAAACCTGGCATTTTAAATGAAATATTGAACGAAATATTAATATATCTACGTGAACTACGTAAGTTATGTGCTATTTAGCGGTATAAAAACTGCAAAAGCACTCAAAATTAAAATAAAACTACTATGAGATTTATGTAAACATCCAATTTAAAAGCAATTTATTTTTTCATCAGTTCAATGTGCTTTATATGTATATACCCATAAACATATTGCACAAAAGCTTATACAGTGAAGCCCGCCTAAGTACCCCCCGCCCCGCTTAAGTGCCTATCCCGCTTAAGTAACCAACATTTTTGGGCAATGTGAATTTTTGAATGTAATCTGAATAAAATCCCTCTCTTAAGTACTTCCCCGCTTATTTACCCAACCCGCCTAAGTACCTCAATTTTTCGTACCCCATTTACCATTTTACCTATATTTTTCCCCTTTTAAGTGCTCTTTTAAAATTCCTTAACATATTTACATACATATATTGAATCTCAGTGGCGGCGTATTTTAATAGAAAAATCTTAAATAAATACGTATCTATATATTAATACGCTAACATGAATTTTGTCTCCGTTCGTTTGGAGATTCTACCGAACCGATTTCCAAACCAAGAACACCATGGGTAGGCTTTTTTCTCTAGATGAGCAGAGTTTTTATGGTTTCAAAATTGGTTGAAAATTACGGCCTAAACCGTCGTTTAAACATTTCCGATTGGTGTATAGATGTTGCTGCAACATGTTGAATTTGAGATGTTTCGCATGTTGTTTCACTTCGCATTTGAAATTAAGCTTTGAAATAAAGACAAATATGAAGATGAAGAAATAAATGAGAACGATGAAGTAAAAAAAAGAAGATAAAAGTGAAGATAAAGACGAAAATGGAGACATTGACGGATAAATAAGAATTAGGGTAACTGAACGGGTAAGAACATTTCTTGAATTTATGAAGTGAAACTTCTTTAGGCCGTTGGTTGGTTGGGAGTAAATTGTCAAATTCCAGGGGAATAATGCACATGGAAATGCTTCTCAGTGGTTTAGCGGTTTGAGAATAAAAACAAAAACAAAGATGCCTAGAGATACAGGCAAAAACGAAGATCAAGGTAAATTTAAACACTTTAAGGTAAAGGTGAAGAGGAATATGCAGAAATAAAGATAAATATGAAGAAAAGGATGAGGATGAAGATCGATATTGTTATCGATATAAAACTCGATATTCTTATCGATATAAAACTCGATAATTTTGTCGATATAATAATCGATATTGCTATCGATAAAATAATCGATATTGTTATCGATACTGTTATTGATTAAATAACCGCTATTGTAATCGATATAATAATCAATACAATAATCGATATTGTTATCGATACAATAATGGATATTGTTATCGGTATAATAATCGATTAAATAATTGATTTTGTTATCGATTTAGTCATTTACATATATTGTTATGATACTGATACTGATGATTGTTATATTTATCGCTGAATTAATCGATTTTACAATCGTTGTATTTTTCTATATGTGTATGGATATTGTTATCGGTATTTTTATCAACACAGTTATCAACAGGGTTATCGATACACTAATCGGAACATGGAATGTGATCACATTACATGACATCACATCACATTTTATCACATGATATGAAGAGAAATCACATGATTTTGCATGACATAATATGATATCACATCACACGATATCATGTGACATGACATTATATGATATGACATCGCATTATATGGCATGACATCACATGACGACATCACATGATATGACATCGTATGACATGACATGGCATTACATGACGTGGTATCACATCATATGACATGACATCAGAGGATATGACAACACATGACATGACATCCTATCACATCACATAAAATCACGTCACATCTTATCACGTCATCGCACCTCATCTCATCTACGTGAATAGAAAAAGAAAAGGATATAAGCAAAGATGTGAAAGATAAAAACAAAGATGAAGACCAAGGTAAAGTTACCGATTTCAAAACCAGAAACACCGTTGGAAAGTAATTTTCTGTAGATGAGGAGAGTTTTTATAGTTTCGAAATTGGTTGAAAATCGTCGTTTAAAAATTTCCATATTTGTTAACTGTTGTTTTTGCAACCTGTTCAATTCAAGCGTTTCGCATTTTGTTTTACTTCGTATTTGAAATTAAACTTTGAAATAAAGATAAATATGAAGATGAAGAAACAAGTGATAACGATGAAGACAAAAAAAAGGCAAAAGTGAAGATAAAGACGAAAATTGGGATAAAGGCGAAAATGGAGACAATGAGAAATACATAAGAATTAGGTCAAAAGATAGGAATCGAAATAAAATCAGCCATAAAGGGTACTGAAATTTATCGAATCATCGAAGTTTATAATTATCGAAATTTATCCATGCTTATTAAGTTATCGCAACGTATCGAATTATTCAAACTGATCAATGTTTACTGAGTTGTCGAAATTTATAGACACAGAAACTTAGTTGTCCAAATTTACGGATAGTTATCGAGCTATAAAAACGTGTGGGATTAACGAAATTTGTCAAGTTAAAGAAATGTATCAAGCTATCGATATTTATTGAATTATCATTATTTATAGACTTAACGAAATATATCGAGGTGTCGTAATGCATAATTATAATTATTGATCTACTGAAATTGGTTGGTGCAACAAAGCAAAGTTTATGGAATTTTCAAAATATATCGATTTATCGAAATTTCAACGTTATATAAGCTTATCGATTTATCAGTGCTTATCGAATTTAATCGTCTTAACAGAGTGTAACGAGTTATCAAAATGTTTAGATAGTTTTCGAGAAATGTGGAGATGTCAGAAGTAAAAATGTATAAAGGTATCCAAAGTTTTTACATTTTTGAGTTATCGAAATTTATCGAGCCATCGAATTTCACAGTTATCGAAATTGGTCGAGTTAACGAATTTTGTTGAGTTATCAAATTTTAGTGTTCTTGAAATTCATCGAACTATCGATATGTATCAAATCATTGAAATTTATCGATAAACTTGAATGTAGCGGGTCAATTCCAAGTCCTGCCGAAGTACTCCAATGACCTTCTCAGATAAAAAAGAAAATTAGTTACGTGTTAGCAGAAGATTTTCCGGTTAGTTAATTTGTACCGTATAAGTATCGCTACGTATTAAGTTAGAAAACCTCTCCAAGGCTTCTAAAACTAGAAAAACTGTCGAATCTCGACAGTAACTGGCACTCTAGTTCTTCATTAAACGTTTAGGTTTTATTCAAGGATTTACATATTTATGTAAGTTAACAAAAAGATGTAACTACATCAATAATTATGTTCGCTTAAGTACCCGCATCGAGGTACTTAAGCGGGTTCTTTCAAGTACCCAACCCGCCTAAGTACCTCAAAAAGCTGACATTTTTCATGAGGTACTTAAGCGGGTTTAACTGTACTTCTATTTCACACCAAAGCTACACTTTTTAAAGTAAATTTGCAAAGAAGCAACACTGTGCCACTGCTAAGGGAGCGGTGCGAGAGAGACAACTGTCAGTTTATAGAACCTTTAATTACCCTGCAGTGAAACCCCAAACTAGTCAGGAAAAGTTCTAGTGTATAACTAGAATTTCCTGACAGAAACCGAACTAGTTCGAAAATGATCAGACTTGTGCCAAGTACAAAACGATTTAGTCATGCCATGTTTTATTTGACTTCGACAGTTTAATACAATAAAGTACACAAAATATTATATCTTATATTTGGGTATATTTTGTAAACCAATAAATCGAGTACGTATTCAATTATAACAGACCTGTTAAATAATGATAAATATTCATAATGATTATTGATTAAAGCATGTTTTTTGGATAACCGTTTAATGATTACATACCGATAGTACCACCTTTTTTATGATTAATAATTACTTACTTAAAAAAATGTTAATTAAATCATTAATTTTAATTACATTATTATTTTGTTATTTTTGATTATTTTCAACTATTTTTTACTTTTTTTAATTACACGATTAACATAATTATTTGTTAATTTCTATTATCAGTCAACAAGCCGAACAATGGATAAAAATTAAGAACTATTTATTTATTTTATTCTTATCCAAATCTCAAATTTTAAACATTAATTATTACCTTTATAATTTTTTAAAACTAATATACTAAAATGTGCAAAGTTAATGAATTTAATTTATTTTAATGAACACTTTTATTTCTATTTTAGTTCACTCAAAAATGAACTAAAGTATTCATTTTATTTTTAACTAAAATTTTTTCTTTTGCGTATTCAATATTATAAAAAAAGATAAGAATATAGTATTTATTGTACCTGAAACCTTTTACTTTTAATAACATTTAATGAAAAATGCATTTAAATTTATGTTCGAAAGTCTGAATATTTATGTATTTATTTTTGCTTTTAATTAATACTCAAAAAATTTAACACTAATTATTGGCAAATCTAAGGCTGCTAAATAAAAATGTGTAATATATTAAAGTGCACTTAATCAAAAGTTTTTTATTGTATATTCATGAATTCGTTTCATGTTTTGACTGCCAAAGTAGCGGTTTTGGTCCATAATTGGACTATCATTTTTCTGCCTATTTTGAACTAGTATGAGACTGGTATATTTCTGACCGAAATCTGACAATTGACATCTCGTAGGACATCCCCATGTTAAAAATACCAGTTGATTGCATGGAAAAAAGATAGTTGGCTGACTAGTTGGGCATGCGGTTCATACTAGTTGTGAGGTAGTTTACAATTAGTACATTTGACTACAGGGTATTTAGTCATGCATATGTACATAAATCCCACGGCTACGAGAAATAGAGATTGCGCCAATCGCGGTACCGCTAATCCGCTCTTTGTGATTTTGACAGAATCAGCTGTGTGCGTAACGTCATCTTGGTGCGATTGTTGATTGTGAGCATACGAAAAAACCAAATAACAATTTTAATATTTGTGCGTTAATATTTCTGCGTGGTTTTAAACAATTATGCAGACATAACAAAGCGAAATTAAATGTGCCGTGACAAAGTGTAATAGTGAAAACAAAAGGAAAGCGTGCGATATAAGTTTTTTTTCGTTTCCTACGGACGCAAATCTGGCGAAAAGTGAAAGCAGTTATGCCGGCGAGAAGATGCATTGAACACCAAATCGAGCTATGTAAATAGACTTATTTTTGTTAGTACCTGATTCTTTTTAGTGCTGGCAATGCACCAGTGGATAAGGTCGATGGCGCTAAATCAAGCGGCATCTTACCGCGCCGTTACGTACCTAATACAAAACAGTGCCCAAATTATTATACATTTAGAATATTTGTTTCCAAAGAAGCCACACTCATGCACCCTCTTGGAGATGGTACAAAAGTCGTCAAATCAAAACTGTGGAGTCAACAGCTGTGGAGTTTATGGTGGTTGGCTACAAATATAAATATGTACTCTGCATGGCTTTTTACAATGTATGCTTTAGGTCGAGTCCAAAAACTCATTTTGCTGCACACCTTCCTTTTGGTCTACATGAAATTGCAAACACTGTTAATACATCCATTTTTTCATGTGCTAAAAGTCGTACTTACCTAAAGGGCTACATGTCCAAAATTATTGCTACGTGTTCCTCATAAATCAATCTTTGTATATTTATTAATTGCTGTAACATTGGGCCATGTAGTATTAAAATTAAAACATTTTTCTGCATTGTTTACATATTTTTATATGCGTTTTGGCATTTCTCTCTCGCAATTGCACCAAGATGACGTCACGCAAATATTACGCTCAAAAATCCTCTCTCATTGGCGCAATCTTGTATTCTATCATTCTTGGATAAATCAGTGGTCGGCGCTTCATACCACAATTGTGGAAGATCACTTCACACGTATTCTTAAAGCTCAAACAGTCAACGACGTAACGTAGACGTAGGTTGACGCAGACACGATCTACCTTCGGGATCGCGTGTTAACCAAAACTCACCACCGCATGGCGGTGACGTTGCCGTTGCTGCTCTCTCTCTCTATCAAAAGTAAATTTGATATGCTGCTACGTACGTCAACCTAAGTTTACGCTACGTCGTTGACTAACTGAGCTTTTACGCTCTATTGTTTAGTCGTTAGCAAGCAGCCCTGCTAGATGTACGGATTTTTCCGTACGGTACGGATTTTCAGGGATGAAAATGGTTGTCCGGATTCAACGTACGGATTTATAACTTTCCGTCAAGATGTACGGATTTTTGGAGTGTTTTTTTCATATAATAAAAAGATTCCTGTTCTACACCTATCTCATAGGTTTCTTGAAGTTCCTGAACCCCCCATTTGTTTATAAAAAAAATGCGTTATTTCCGTACCTGAGGGACTTATCTATTAACAGCTTGACTATTTTCCAGCCGATTTTAAAAATCAGACATGAGAAGAGGGTTTATAGGCCTTTAAAATTATGTACAACAATCTATTGGTAGACTTCGATTGTTGCGAGTTTTTGTCGTGTAAAATTAAAAAACACTCTAATTTACCTTATTTTTTCAACTTTAACCATCGCTTCAAATATTAAACTGTCGGTAGGGTCGACAACCTGAATGAAAAGTTTTGTTACATGTACATAATTAAGAACACACTGCTTGTTAAAAAGTTCTAAGCAGAAAAATAATAAGGTTGTCTGCAGGGTACGAAAATAAACCGTACAAAACCATTGCCATTGGCTCATCGATCATCGTACCATATTTGGTTTTGTACGGTTTTGTACATAGTCAGAAGCAAATAGTAAGTTTCATTGTTCTTTTCCCAAACGAGAAACATTTACTTTTCGTTTGTGAAAATTCTACCATCGAGTAAGTTATATATGTAAACGTTTCAATTAAGTAAACAATTATGTTTTCTTTCTGTCAATTTTCAAACTAAATTCAAATAAAAACAAGTAAAAAACTCTAAGTTCAGGTGGAGCCGAACATTAAATACCTGGCGCAAGTATTAAATATAGTTTTTCACCTTTCTGAAAACTGCCGTTAGATGGTAAGAATAGTGGTTTTACCCCTATTTCTAACATTTTCGATAGTATGTTCAGTAATACTTAATGAGATAAACTTATATAGTCAGATGTGGGCGGTATCACGGCCACTTTCTGAAATTCTATAATAATGTTACTTATTTTCAAGGGATTGTTGTTAGTATCAATTTTGAGTAAATTAGCGTCCTTAAATTTCGAAATATAGAAGTTTCAAGAATTTCTCAATTTTAGCTCGAGTTATCGTGTACACGGACGGACGGACGGACGGACCGACGGACGGACAGACAGACATGGCTTATTCGACTTCTCTTTTCATTCTGATCATTTATGTATACATTGTTTATATCTATCTCGATTCGTTTTGGCTGTTACAAATAACCGTTATGTGAACAAAGTTATAATACCCTTGTGCACAAGTGCGCTCGGGCATAAAAATAATTTTTCATTTGAATTTGTTTCGGAAAACTGGCCATAAGTTAAAAAAAATGCCGCGTCCTAGAAATAATACATTGCGTGATCTCTTTGGGACGAAGTTAGACAAAGCTGTGTGTAAAATGGGAAAATGCTTTGGAAAGATTTTATACGAGCACGCTGGAAATTTAGAACGGCATCTTAAAAGTATTCATTTACAAATATATGAAAATTATATAAAACAAAAAAGTTACATACATATGTATGTAAACGTGTCAAGTAGATCGGACCAAAATTTCCGAACCTACTGGAAAAAAATTATCCTTTATGTTAATCCAGGCAGTAAGCCATCTACGTGTCACATTTCAAAAATTTTGACATTTATAATATTAGTAAATGTAAAATACTAGATCATACTCATTCGTTCCAGCCATTCGTTTTGTGTTTAGTTTATGTATCTATTTCTTTGTTCGATTCATTTCGGTTATTGTTTCGTTTACAACTATTAAAAGACTGTAGTGTACAATCGTCAAAATGAACTCAGCCGTTTTATTTCTGTATTGTACGGAACTGTTGAAGTAATAAACGAAACGAAATAGTAACGTACAATATAGTTTATTTTCGTACCCTGGTTGAAATGCTTCAATGAATTACCTGAAAATATCAAAAATTGCGATAATAACTTATTCAAAAAAAAGATTATACGCCTACACGAAATCACTGGAGATAAGATAAATGTTGTGGTTTGTGTGGGCTTGTGGTACATATTCCAATATTTCAATATTTCATATTCAAATATTGTACATATTTTTAATTAATGTAATACTTTGTTTATGTGTTTCCTTTCTTTTTTGAACTAGGCTCTAGTCGTAATAAATAAATAAATAAATAACATGTAAAAATATGTTGACAATTTATAATTTTTGTGAAAAAAAAATTTAAAACAATTAAATCCGCTGCTTACTGATACTACCTGTTCAATGTGTTTGTTGTTTAAATATAAAACTTCAGCGACATGATTCACTAATGAAAGGTTTTGTATGAAAAACTTTTTCCAATTATAATTTTATCAATGACACTCCCACCCTACTCCTAAATACAAGAACAGTGATATTTCTTTTCCAACTTTCCAGCAAATTTTAAGAACATTTTTAAATTTTTAGTAGTGAAATATTTACTTTTTAAATTTAAAAAACTGTTTGTTCTTCATTCGCTGGCGACAACAAAACAAAATGAGTGGAATCGTTAGACTAAAGAAATTCAGTGTAGACGAAATTCCCTTAAATTCCGAAATGTATTTGTCGACAGACGTGGAGACCTATTGATTTTGCCAAGTCGCTGTAAAGTAAAGCGCGCAATGGTTCTGGAAAATGAGTCAACGAAGGTATTTAGGCATTGACCTACACAAGACAATCCTGATGTCTTTGACGCAATGTGATATTGGCAAACCGAATCCATGGGCTCGGTTTAGTCACTGGCGCGATGTTTGACGGTGTAGATGGCGTTTTTGTTGCAATCGTAGCTGCGTGCCCTTTTCATTCTTCCTGAGTTCGACCAGCACGAATCGCCAATCGCGACAGTGGTAAAGCTTAGACAGGAGCAACGTTGATCCGGATTAACGGCGCAATAGATCTAATCCAAATTGTGCCTTAACAGATGGCAGCAATGCGGATTAACGAGCCGCGAGGTCATAGGTTCGAATTCCAAGAACAGTAGAATATTCATTTAAGCTTTTTTATTCATTAAATTTTAAATTTATATTTTCCTAATATTTTTTTAGTTAGCTGTTATTGACTATTAACTAATAGTAAAATAACTAATGTAAAATAAGATAAATTAAACGAAAATGAAATAAAGAAAAATTAAATATATAATTCAAATAAAATAAATAATAAAAACAAAATTTTTTTTGAGAATCGCTCCAACCGAGGACCGAACCTGGGACCTGCTTTGTTTGCGCATTTGTTTGTTCAGAGAGCGTGGCGACGTTAATGCATTTAAATAAGTTCTTATTATATTTAAATTGGATTCCTATCTAAATTATAACTCACGTATATAAATCTTACTATAAGCACCTACCATAGATGCGTCTGCATACCAAATTTTAATTTCATGTGACATGGTTCCATAGTTATAGCTGATAAAAAATTCCACGCCTATGGGATGTGCCACCACGGTTGCCAACTTTTGCATTATTGAAACCGGGACATCAACTTCAATGCTGTATTTTGAATATTTTCTATTTAAAATAAGAGAACATAAAAAAAAAACCAAAAAAATATACATATAGATAAAAATTTCCATAACACAAAATTTCAATGCTAATACTTTTAAATAATTTAAAACATAAATTAAAGTTGAAATAAAAATCACACCAAATTATAAATTATAAATTTCTATATACATATGTATGTATTTGGCACGGGGAATTTTTCACAATGTACATATGTAACTTTTTTACTTAAATTTTTCCTCGAATTTTTTATAAAAACCTAGTTCATACTGCAACAAAAACATAAAAATTTATCTAAACTTCGTTCAAAACTCAGGAAAATTCAATAAATTTGGCTACAAGTTGACACTGTTGAATAACTAAGTGCCAGTCTGAAGTTGGTAAAAAATCGCGTTGATTTTTGGCAGTTTCTTCCAAACAAAAAATTGTACATATTTTGTGTACTCATCTTGTTTAAACTGAATTCGTCACTAAAATTTTTGACTTTATTGTCGATTCAATCGCATATGTAAAATATACATATGTTTATGAATGTATGTACATTAGGCTGGGCCAATGTTGATTTTAATAAATCGCATGGTATTTCTTGATTCTGCAGATAATTCTAAGAGAGCGTATAGAAGAAACCATGGCTCGGAAATGAGTTTCAGCCAGCGCATTTTTAAATGAAAAAATACATTTTCACGATATTAGTTTTTTTTTACCTTTTCTTAAAACTTTTGCATACAAAATGTCTATATTTAAGTTTCTTACATTTCCTTTCTTTATAAAAACCATTTTTCAAAATCGTACCTACAGGTGAAAATGTGCCAAGTCCATTTTTTGAAGTTGTTCAGGAGAGACGAAAAATCGATATAGTTTTGCATTATCTGTCATTATGCATGAAAAACTAATTTTTAATAAAGTGGACTTGGCACGTTTTCACCCTTAGGTAGCGAAATACATCTGTTTTGTTAAATTTTAACTTCAAATGTTAAAAAACATTAAAAAGAAACGGTTTTTATATTTTAAGAACACAAACTTGATATGAAGGCGTCTAGAACTTACCGTTGATTTTTGCCAATTTTTTTGCTGACTGTGCCTCTTCCATACAAAAATTACTTTTTTTCAATAAAAAATGATAAAACTTGACGGTCAATCTTAGTTAATTGCACTTTATTTTAATAAAATTGAATGTACCACGAAACTCTATACTCAAAATCTTTCTAAGAAATCCATCTAAAGCGGCTTAAATTTTTACAAAAGTTTGCAAATTTTTTTTCTAAATATTGCACAAAGTTTGAAACTTAGATTTATACGACTGTTGTTAAAGAGTAAACCATATCTTTACAAAAAAATAACTAAAATTTAATGACAAAAAAAAATTGTTAGAACTTGTCAACATGTGTTGCGTTTATAATTTTGACACGGATTGTCGACGGTAAAAGTTGAACACTTTCTAAAATCAGCATATAACGAAAAAAATAAAATTTTGAGAACAAGTTAATTTTTCTTTTAAAAATGCGCAGGCTAGAGACTCATTTCCGACTTGTAGTTTCTTTTACATTTTCTCTTAGAATTATCTAGAGAAACCGAAAATACCATGCGATTCGTCGAAAAACTGTCGCTTGAACAATTTGATCACCTTAATGTACATATTTTAAAAGTTCAATTTTTTTTTACTACGAAAAGTCTAAAATTTTTTCTTCTCAAAAACCGGGACATTTTTCGTCCCGGCATGTGTTGTACCGGGACCGGGACATAGCTCTAAAATCCGGGACAGTCCCGCCGAAAATGGGACGGTTGGCAACCGTGTGTGCCACACCCCCTTTAAAAAACTCATTTATGTATACCCTCTTTTAAGCACCTACCATAGATATGTCTGCATACCAAATTTCAAGTTCGTGGGACTTATGATTCCGAAGTTACAGCTGATAAAAAACTCACGCCTATCGGTGATATTTGTTTTCCAAATTTTTTTCCAAGTTTTAAGAAAATTTTTAAATTTTTAGTAGCGAAATTTTTACTTTTTAAATCTTTAAAAATGTTTGTTCTTCATTCGCTGGTGACAACAAGACAAAATTAATGGAATCGTTAGACTAAAGAAATTCAATGTAGGCGAAATACCCTTAAATTCCGAAATATATTTGTCGATATACGTGGAGACCTATTGATTCTGCCAAGGCGCGGTAAAGTAAAGCGCGCAATGGTTCTCGTAAATGAGTCAACGAAGGTATTTCGGCATTGACCTACACAACACAATTCTGGTGTCTCCGAATGAGACTTTGACATAATATGATATTGGCAAACCGTATCCATGGGCTTGGTTTAGTCACTGGCGCGATGTTTGACGATGTAGATGGCATTCTTGTCGCAATCGTTCAGTAGCTGCGTGCCCTTTTCATTCTTCCTCAGTTCGACCAGCACGAATCGCCTATCGCGACTGTGTTAAAGCTTAGACAGAGGGCAACGTTGATCCGGATTAACGGCGCAATTGATCTGATACAAATTGTGCCTTAACAGATGGAATTAATGCGGATTAACGAGCCGCGAGGTCGTAGGTTCGAATCTCAAGGCCAGTAAAATATTCATTCAAGCTTTTTTTATTCATTCAATTATAAATTTATACTTTCTTTTTGGTATTTTTAGTTAGCTGTTATTGCCGTTTTAATTAAAATAAGATAAAAAAAAACGAAAATAAAATAAAGTAAAATTAAATATATAAATGAAATAAAATGACAAAATAAAATAAATAATAAAAACAAAAATGTTTTTGACAATCGCTCCAACCGAGGATCGAACCTGGAACCAGCAGACTTGTAATACGTAGCGCTCACCACTCGGCTACCGTGGATGGAGGGATCGGCTGCTTTGTTTGCATATTTGTTTGTTCAGGGAGCGTAGAACACAGCCGGTAATGCAATCACCTTCCGATTTCAAATAGGTTAGGTTAGGTAACACTGGCCGGCTGATGCGCCTTACATAGACCCATTGGTCCTTTGTAGTGCCAGATGGAGGTCCGTGTTACTGTGATCTAAAGTAGTCGTCGTATAGGACTTTGACGTCCTATTTTTGCGAAGTTCAAGAGAGCCTTAATATGCAGTTTTGAAGCCTCCTCTAGTCCTTTGAACTGCGAAGCTCCGAGATATGTAAGACGAGTTCTAGCTAAGGCCGGACAGATACAGAGGAGGTGTTCTAACGTCTCACTCATGCCTTCCTCCCTGCACTTCCTGCATGCGTCACTGTTACTAATGCCCATTCTGTATGCATGGGATACCAGTACTGTACCAGTACAACAACTGTCCTGCAATCCCTGCGTGACCGTGTAAGAAAGAAATGGGTGTTTCTTTTGCTGCTATTGCACATGATCTTGGTGGTTTTGCATGTCGCTAAAGCGTTCCATCTCACCCGGATCCGGCACTCAGCTCTTTCGGAAATTTCATTATAGATCGTTTTTAGCGACTTTTGTATTTCCTGTACTGGTTCGCTAGCAAGACGGATGGCACTTTTGGCAATTTCATCAGCTATTTCGTTGCCTAAAATACCCTTGTGGCCTGGAACCCAGTATATATGCAGCCGTTTACCCTCGGCCACCCTGTCTACTGCTTCCCTGCTTCTAAGAACATTTTCTGACGAAATACGATGTGAGATTATAGCCTTAATCGCCGCCTGGCTATCGACATATATATTGATATTTTTATATAGTTTCCTGCGTTGTTAGCAATCTCAGCAGCTTTCCCTATAGCGAAGTCTTCCGCCTGGAAGTTACTGCAGTACTCTGGAAGCTTGAAGGGTTGCCTGAGGTCTAGCTCGGCGCAGTAGACTCCGGCGCCCATTCCATCAGCCATTTTTGATCCATCCGTATAGATGTTATACGTTCCCTTAACCGTAGCTTTAAACCATCTTTCCCAGATGAAGCGTGGGGATATGTGGTCAATTTTGTCCTCCATCCCCCTGCATATTGAGCTGTGTCCGAATGTTCTAGCGGAGAATTCACCTAAGGCCATCAATCTCATGGCGGATTTCGCTGCAGTGCTCTCCACTGCGATGTCGATTGGCGGTAGGTCAAGCAGCCTTTCAAGTGCCGCCGTTGGAGTGGTCCTTAGCGCTCCTATTATGCACAGTGCAGCGAGCCGCTGTACTCGCTCCAATGGTTTTCTATACGAGATTTTGTTGGTAGCGGTCCACCATACCAGAGCGGCCTTACTACCGCTGTGTAACACCAATGCATGATATTGGGGATAGGCCCCATGCATCATTTTACATGCGTTAAGTGCACCACTTGCCTTTTTCACCCTTTCCTCTACATTAAGCTTCCACATCAGTTAGCTGTCCAATATTACTCCCAGGTACTTGGTGTGATCCTTCATTGATAGCTCCTCCCCGTTGAGCCTCGGGGGTTTCCACGCGAGGATTTTGAACCTTCTTGTGAAAAGTACCGCATCCGTTTTGTCAGCATTTACCTCTAAGTTTGCTGTTGTCGCCCATCGATGTACGACCCTTAGAGCGCTTTCCATTACGTTACTGATGGTGTCTAGGAATTTCCCCGTAACAACTATAGCTATGTCGTCCGCATAGGCAATTAGTCTGGGTGCTTTCCCTTCGAATTTCCCCAGAAGCTCATTCGCTACGAGTAGCCACAGGAGTGGTGACAGAACGCCACCCTGAGGAGTTCCTCTACGCGCTAGTCTGAGCAGTCTGGCTTCGTTCCACTCCGCGTTAATATCTCTGCAGCTCAGCAGGTCTTTTATCCATAGTAGGATGTCAGAATCTACCTGAGCTGCTTCTAGACTTTCCACTATTTCCTAATAGGAGATATTATTAAATGCCCCACTTATGTCCAGGAAGACCCCTAGGGCATATTCCTTATGCTCTAGAGTTCTTTCTATTACCGTGGTTAGTGAGTGAAGTGCAGTCTCAGTGGATCTACCCTTCGTGTAAGCATGCTGCGCCTTTGATATGCAGGCCAACGGCAGCTTATCCTTAATGTATGCGTCCATAATCTTTTCGAGTGTCTTTAGAAGGAATGAGGTTAGACTAATTGGTCTGTATTCTATCGAATAGAGGGGATTTCCTTTCCACGGGATAGGCACATAGTTTAACTTTAATTATCCCTCGTATATTATTTTCAAGTATGGTGCCAGCACTGCGGAAATTTTATGCATCATGGCTGGAAAGACACCGTGTGTGCCTGGGGACTTAAATGGTTCGAAGCCATCGATAGCCCACCGTATTTTTTTCTTCCGTTATGATGTCCGGGGGACATTTTCCATGCTATCTTCTAAAAATTGTAGATTTATGCTGTCTGTACACCCCGGAAAATGTGTGTTGACTAGGTCTACCAGTGAGTCCTCACTGCTTCCAGTCCACTCTCCACATTTTTTACGTAGCAACCTTGGAGTAGTCGGGTTCTTGGATAGCAATTTCCTTAGCCTGGCTACCTCGGTTGTTTTTTCTAATTCACCGCAGAAGCTCTTCCACGACTCCCGCTTGCATTTCCGAATCTCTTTCTTGTATTCCTTAAGTATATCTTTGTTTTCCATCCAGCAGAACTCGGCTATCTTGGCCAGTTTGAAGAGTTCTCTGACATTTCTTCTGAGTTCTCCGAGCCCCCTGTTCCACCAAGGTGGCTTTGAACCTCGCCTTGCCTGTAGCGGAGGGCATGCGATGCGATAAGCTTTGTTTAGAGTGTTGGTAAGTGTGACTACCAGTTTCTCCAATTCAGAGTGGGAGTCGCTTACCATATACTTGTTTAAATTCTTCCTCACTGCCCTTTCATACAATTCTCAGTTCGTATTCTTGGGATTTCTGAAAGTTTCGCTTTTTGTACGGGCTGAGATTTCTACCTGAAATCCTACATACCTACGGTCAGAAAGCCGAGGGTGTACTAAGCACCTCCCAGTTTCCTACTCCGATTCCCCCACTAGTGTGGAGTGTTATATCAAGAACGTTCTTCGAGGTAGGGCCAATAGAAGTTGGTTCCTTACCCCGGTTGGCTATATCTAAATTACTTGTTAAGATAAAGTTTAGTAAAGACTCACCCCTTTCGTTGGTATCTCCACTCCCCCATACCGTATTGTGCGCATTGGCATCCGCGCCTATGGCGAGTGGACGTTTCGCCTTCTCGGCCTCTGCCACCAACCTCCGGAGCCCGTTTGGTGGCGCCTCCTCGTCGTGAGGCATGTAACAAGATGCAAGGAGTATTGTGTCATCCTTGCCATCCTTCACAGCTACCACCGTCAGATCGCCTGAAGAGAAATTAAGATCAATATAAGAGTGTATACTTTTCTTAACCAGTATAGCTGTTCTTACCCTATTTGTTGCACTCGGGATGTGCGTGTAGTATGTTTGCGACTTTAGTCCAGATACCACGTTTCCCGATACTATCCATGGTTCCTGGACTAACGCCGCATCGTAGCCGATCCTCTCTAAATTGAGGAGGAGCTCGGCAGAGGCGACCTTGCTTTTATGCAAGTTTATCTGAAGAACCTTAACTGCAAGGATCAGGATTTTTCTCGGGGTCGGGTAGAGTCTCCGGTTCACCCTTTTCGGTATCCTGGAGCTTCAAGGTGGCCTCCAGGATCTCTTCCAGATCCTTCTCAACCTCTCGCTCCTCCAACATGTTTTCATTGTTATCGGCCAGGTTTCGCTTCTTCAGGCGTAGGTATACGCTACCTACGCCCCACGCCATCTCCCCGAACCCAGCGTACAATATGTCTTCGGCCGGCTTATTTATTTGCAAGATGTAGTTTTGGCTGCCATCCTCTTTACCGGAGTTGGTGACCTTTAACACCCTACAATCTCCCGTCGGCACGTCTGGATTCTGTCTCTGCGATTTCAAATAAGTTATTATTCAATTTAAATTCTATTTCTATCTAAATTAGTATGGTGACTGCAATACCGATGAAAAGGTAATAGCCCAGTTATGCGTACTTGCACTGCTATACCATTTTTACAGAAAAATCAAAACCCAACAGAATTCTACATGTTAAGTGCTATGCGTTGGGTAACCGCTTACACGCAAGGCCCGTTTAACAGATTCTTATGTGACAACTCCCATGCAAAGCTAAGTATGCATAACTGGGCTATAATAATAGCACGTCCATGCAAGTTTTGCATATCCTCTGTATTTTACGCTCTCTGAGTCTTGCTCAGTGTTGTTATCGAAAATTTTCTTGAACCGAGTAGTAATCCAAAAAAAAATTGATTAACCAATTAAAGGATTCCATTCTTAATTGCAATTAATCATAAGAAATTAACCGATTAATCGGTTGTTTTAATTGAAAGCGAAAATAAATAAAAACTATGTAATAAGTTATAAAAAACTGACTGTTTTTTTAGTAGTTACACTTCTTGTTTAATTTTGGAAACTTGCGCTATGCTCACTGCTTAAACAATCGAGAAAAGTAAAAACGATGGAAAGAAATAAATAAAAACTTGAAAAATAATAAGTAAGAATATATATTTTTTAATTTTAGTTATTTTTATAAAAATATAATTCATTCTTGAACGAAAGCCGTATGAATCCAAGTTTCAACCTTTAAGCACTATTAAAAAATATCAACAATTTTTGTAAAGGTTTTGAACTTTTTAAATAATTTTCTTAGAAATAGTTTGAGTGTGCAGTTTTTTAACCCATCCAATTTTAGTATAATAAAGTTCAAGTTTGAAGTAGGGATGGAAACGGAAATTTTAAAATTGTACTCAATGTGAGAGATAAATTTTGCCTAAAAACATAAAAAAATACTTAAAAAATTAGTACATTTCTTTATATATTTGCTCGCCGTCAAATAAGTACATTGGACTTTACCATTCTGAATGAAGAGAACCTGCCTATACGACGCCATGGCCAATTTTAAGATCCATATTTGACTACTAACTTTACACCATCCACTTTTTGACCATTCTTCTGAATAAATTTTACGTCAAAACCCTCTGTACAAGTCAGCATCGCGCAATAATTTGAAGTCTTCATTTGTAGCTAACGCTGTTTCAGTTGTTGAAGATGTCATATCCAGCTTAAGATGAAAGCTCTCAAGGCTAGAGGGATCTGTCTGCAATTGTTTAGTATAACTAGCAGAACTTTGAACAGGCTCAATGGATTCTTGGTGAAAACGATTTATCCGCGCAGTGAATGTACCTAAAATGGCGTGTTTGTGCTGAAAGAAGCACACTTGTACCTACTTTTACATCACTGGTTTGAAGTAATTTTTGGCGATTTTTTTGCTGGTGTTATATCTTTTTATATGAAAGAAGATGATCAACCCTGTCAACAAAAAAAGTTGCCAAAAATGAACGGTAAGCCCTTCCCATTACTGGGTGGTTAAAGGGCAAATATTTGTCTACGTAACTTTTGATGCCTACGTTTTTGCGTGAGTCAAATAGTCAATTTTTGATGTTTTATTTTCGATTATTTTGAAAATTAATCAGTTAATCGTTTGATTAATCGACTGAAAAATGTCGATACAATTAAATCGTTAACCGAAAGAAAATAACCGATTATAATCGGTTTTTCTATTAATCGTGCCGTTACTAGATCCGAGTTAAGTTTGGGAATTAACTCTAGGACTTAAACCTTAATCCCGTGATGATTCTGAATTAACGAGTTGATCCAGATAAACGCTGCCGTTTGTGTATGCTTTTAGCCAATGTTTGATATTCTGATCGGCGGCATAATGTCTTCAGAACACTACGGGCCAGTTTTTCAGTGCACGGCTGTGGTTTAAACTTAAGGCCTATTTTCTCTATGTCAAATTAAATGGTATTTGTCGTCAAATAAGTGAAAATATATTGTCAAATATTGTTGTCAAAATAGCATTTAGATTAACCGCTCGAGATGTTCAAGACAAACGCAGTTTACGTGATCTAAGTTTAAACTTGCACTGAAAAACTGGCCCTAAAAATGCAAAATCAAAGAATTCGCACTACCGTATTAGAAGCAATCGGGCCATAATCGCGAAAGAAAAGTAAGCACCAAAGGTTTTTAATTGGCGTCTCCTTCAGTGTTGCCATTTAAGCCGTTTTCCGGCTAGATTTAGCCGGTTGCGATAGCAAACAGCCGGAGAAATTTCGATTTAGCCGGCAGCCGATTTGTTAGCCGTTTTGCAGAAAAAAATTAGCCGATTTTGCTATTTCCCTTGTTTTCTTAAATTTCAAATATGTATATATGTTTCCATTTTTGACTAAGCGACCCAAAATTTGTTAGAAATGGCTACTAGCCTTATCGTGGAGAAAACTTTCATGTCAGGCAGGGTTGTATGAAATTGGCCGATTTCGCTTATTTTTATTTTAAACGAAGAAGGGATTTTCTTCATAAAATGTTTGTTATAAATGTCTTAATTTTAAGTGTGAAGTTTTATTCGCAAACTTAGAAAATATGAAATTATTTCACTGTTAAGACACTTAAGATGCGTTTGTGTTTGGATATAGTGCTAACAAACAGAATAAATATTACATATAGATATTGTCTTCCCAGATAGCGCATATTCAATTCAGCCTAAATTACAAAACATCATTTTTGCCCACTCCCAAAAGTTTAAGGTAAGGGAAAAATTGATATTTTCAAGTACTATGTACACATATGTGTTTTTTTAAACAAACTTTTTTGTTGAGGACTTATTTAAATTCCAAAAACCGAATGCCAACTTGAATTAAAGGAACCAACACTGAAGTGAGTCAAAATGAAAATAAAAGAGCACAAATTTCTATGTAAAGCAAAACTCTCTGGGAATCCTACGAGACATCTGCCGGTCATATGACCGGTCATCTAAATTGGAGATCTGCAGTCTTTTGGCATCCTATTTTACATCAGAATTGAAGGGGAAAAAAATGAAAAATGTGACCAGTTCTTTTGTGTAAATGTGATTTTGCAGCCCTTGTCAACATATGGCCTCGGTTGATGTTAATTTAAGGTCGTTGCTTTACTGCCTTAAAATTGAAGGGAAATTTTTACAGCGTTTTTTATGTGTATTGGTTTCTATTTGAGTGTATTGAGAATCGGTCAGTCTGAGAAGGACTTGTAGGGAAGATAATAGGTTTGTTCGTCGAAAATCCAGCGAGAATTATTACTCAAAATATCAGATAGTAAAAAAAAATGCTCCCAATTTCTCTCTCATGTAGAGTAACTTGCAATTTGCAAGTTTTTCTGCCAGCTAGTGTCCATGGTTGCATTTCAAACAAAAGAAATTTGTATAGAATATTTAAAATTCTTTCAGAGGGGCAAAAAACAGGATCTACGTGTATATATCTTGTCAGTCCGACTTTCTTCCACATACGTTTAAATTTCTTTGTTGGGTTTACTAACTTTTTTTTTTTTGCCAAGTACCTTTCAAATCATCACTAAATTAATTAAGTAAACAAGCATTAACTTACATTTTTCATTTTAAAATAGCTCCAGTTTGTAAATTTTTAAATTTAACGAACTTGTTTATTCAAATTATCGTCGACAAAAAATCCAACCATGTGCCACAATCATATGTTTTTCCTAATTGCAAATTCTTGCTGGCAAAATTTTTTCCGGCTCGAATATGTAACTTCTCTCCAAGGAATAGTCTTTTTACTCGTGATTTATTTAAATAAAACATGTGAAATTTAGTTGAAACATTTTAGCCGTTTTTAGCCGGTTTTATTTGCCAATTTAGCCGGTTCATCCAAAAAGTTCTGGCAACACTGCCTAGCACCGCTGTGCAAAGCTTTGCACGCGCAGTCGCCCGCGACACATATGTGCTGATTTGGGCATCCCTACCTTAATCTATCTAATATTAATAATGGAACTAAATTTGTAGTACAAGTGATGATCAATATATCAATTATATAAATAGGCAATCATGTTTCTTTACACCCCTTTTGCGGCTAAACTATACCTCTAAGGTATAAACAATTATATATCATTAGAAAGGTATTTTGATGCTGATGTACAGGCAATTTTTTTAATTTCAAATTGCAGTGCATAAAGCATTTCCCTATTCTACGAAAAAAAAATAAAAAAATAAAAATGGAACCGCAAAGAATTTAGAAGGCAAAAACAAACAACAGAAAAACAGCTCAAACTGGACCACCCATTCTCAATTTATACGCGGTCTGATGTACGCAACTTTGGTATATACATAAGTACAAACAAATATTTATTTTTAATAACAATCAGAGGTTATATTCGATATAAATAAGTTGGTTCAATTAAATTATTAAAGCGAATACTTCCATGCACTATTATGCACACCTTTTAACAACATTTATTTTTTTCCATTTAATCAGTTGCACCAAACATTCGTTTCGGTGGTTCAATATGACTATATTTTCATTTTTAGGTTAGGTTATCAATTCGTCGGAATATTATTATTTTTTGTTTTATGTATGTTACCGCATAACTTTGGACCACGTTAACTGAATTCTCTAATTCTTTTTTTAAAGGAAAGGTGTTACCTCAGAGGTGGTCCCTTATTAATTTGGTTTAACTCCGATTTTCGGATCATGAAGAAATTAACGACAATCTTAAATTTGTATATGAGAATTCAAGTCGGTTTTGTTTTTTAATTAAGAATTACTTGTTTTAAATAAATTCGAGTGCCTACATATGTTAGAAATATCATTTCTCTACTGCTTCGTCTTTAAAGAAAAAGTTGTATTCAATATTTCTTCGTTCCTAACTTCTATATCTCTGTGGATGCTAAGTAAAGCTAAACCATTTAATCCTTTTTCCCCAGTTTTACTTCGTAAGTATGATTTAAGCTTAAGAAGGAGCGTATTAATTTAAATATTACAATGGCATTTAAATTTGAAATGTAGAAAATTACCTTAGCCACTTTTTAACACCTGATAATTGAAATTTCAAATTACGTTTGGTCGAAGGCGGAAATATAAAAGTAGCATCCGGTGCCCACGGATTTTCAAGGAGTTCATATTTCTCGCTATCACTTAGTTTACGGCGACAAAAATTTGACACATCATTAAGTAGAACCTTCAAGAACGTGAATATGTAAATTCGGTCGCAGGAACATTAAACTTGATTTCCGGAGCGCAGAGGGCTGTGAAACTACCGGAATCTTGAAGACGATGGAGGTGAAAATGTTTTAAAACTTAGAGAAGCGACCATTTTTGGGCCTTAATCAAACTACGCTAATAAAGTTCCAATAACTCTTTTTCTATCTCATCATTATATACTGGGAACTTTGGGACTCGGAAGCAGGTGCACTAAGGTCCTCAGCTCTGGAGCGTCTTAATTTTTTCCCCACTGGACACTCGTCAGGTGAATTTTCAGCTGTCACTGTAATTTGTGCAAATTCGGCAGCCAGAAGGGCAGAAGTTTTCAGTTTAAAATAGTTCGTTATTTTTACAGAATGCATTCTGAACGTAGCACTTTTGGGTCAGGTTTTCTCTCATATAGGTGAATAAATTTTGTTTCAAAATATGGATCAGTAACACCGCGCTCACGTTCAAACTCTAAATGATACTAAACATGCAAAATGTTGAAAGATGCAATTTTAGTCCTATTATTTCTACCCTTTCGCAAGCTTAGAAAACCTTAAAATTCAAACAAAAGATATGATAGTATATATCGATGGCTGAGTGAAAGATCAGTTCGAAAACGCCCAAGATTAGAAAAATTTTCAAGAACGCCCTACTTCAGAATTTGATTGAAGAACGCGCTATTTCAGAATTTTATTGCAAAACACCCTATCTCAGAATTTGGTTGAAGAACGCCATATCTCGGAATTCTGTTCAAAAACGCCCTATACTAGACAAAAATACATTGAAAATGTGCTGAGATAGGGAGTTTTTGAATCGGCAGCTGAGATAAGGCGTTTTTGAACCCCCAAAACCCCTACCTGTGTTCGCCCCAGACAATGGTGAAAGTTTTTTGGCATATAGCAAAAATTAACATTTTTTATGAAGTTATGTAGTTTTATATCCGTTTATTCACGGTGTTATTAATTTAAAAGTTGGTAAAAATCCCGGCAGATAACAAAGAGAAAGATTTAAACTTAAGTTCAGTGTAGTATTCAAATCGATATATAAAATAGAACGTACGTGACATCTGCTTTTTGACTTGGGGTTCACTGGAACCCGTGTGACCATTACGCCATTTTTGGAGGTGTGAACATTACGGCTTAAGGAGCAATGACGGGAACAGCGACAATTAAACTAAGAAGTCGCGGAAATTGTAAAGTGCAACTGGATTTTATGACACCAACTGCTGTTTGCCTACCATTTTCATTGCGACATTATTTTCCCATATATTATTGTTAGTAATATAATTTTCTGTCGTTTGCAGTTGTTAACTTTCTAGCCGTTAGAAACAACGCCTTAGCGGACAAGTCACAGGCCGACATACACATAGGATTCGCCCACCTAACCATGAAGGTGTTTGAGTTGGATTCTTAACATCACATTCGAGGAGAAGGAGGTGGTACAGCGGACAGTCAAGCATACTTATGGAATGCACATAAGTTGTAAATATTAGTTTGTATTTGTGAGCGCTGCTAATATAAACAACCAAGTCTGTGTGCAAGTGTTTCTGTGCTTTTATGGTATTTTATCGTAATTTTGTTTTTAGTATTAAGCTTTTTTCCATGAATAGTTTTCAAAAACTTTCAAACACAACCACTAGCACCAAGAAAGTTTTTTATAAACTCACTCTCCTTCCATGTTTTTTATTTTTATTCTAGTTATATAGTTGTCGCATGTGTTGCATGCGGAATCTACGCGCACGTAGCGTGTCAAGATATATTAGGGCGATTCTTGAAACGTCGCAAAGTGGCATTTTTGGCGAAATAGCAACGTTGCAAACAAAATTGTATGAACGACCTATCACAAATCCGGTTTGTAAATTTTTTCAAAATGCCGCGCATAAGTGAAAGAGAATAGTTTTTAAGCTAATGCCAGATAAAACTTAACTTAACCAACAAGCGCCAGACGCAAAAGGTATACCACAATTTTACTCGTGAAAATCGGCGTGGATTTTGTATTTTAAGTTTTAAAAATATCAGCAATGTAATTAAATTTTATGTTACTGCATGATAACTAGAATTTTGACGAAACAAAATTAATATAAAAACAGCTGATGGTCAACGTGCGCAAAAAGATGGGAGTTGGCCATATTTTCGCTTCGCGCTACAGCTGAGGCAATCTATGTGGCATGCTTTGTGCATTTTCACACATTTAATCTTATCTGTCAAAGCGAAGCAAGCTTTTATCTGGTATCTGGTTTACAGTTATTTCTCGAAGCAGCCATAAGTGATATACTTTTTCTTGAGGTAGTCGAGGAAAAAAAAAAACATGTGTTTCGTGACTTTGCAATGATTGCCAGCTCAAATAACATAGCACTGTTGTTATTTTGTCAAAAAAAAGTTTTCATACATAAGTAATCAGCTGTATCCCAAGGTGTCAAATTTTGCAACAACTGCGGCATTTGCATCACTTTCGCGACATTTCATGAATCCCACTATTATTTGTTCCTGCAGCGCAGTGCTGCCGTTTGATAATTTTCTTGCGAAGCGAAAACAAACAAAAGTGATGCGTTTCAGAGTGATTTGATTATGGAAGCGACGACTTTCAATCACAATTTTTGGCTCTGGTTTTAGTTTTAATCATGATAAAAGTAATGTTCATAATTTACTGTGTTCTGTGTTAACTGTGATGCCAAAAAATTTAAACAAAGAAATTAACCCTTTGCTACGCATTTACCATATTTGATAAAACTCAATATCTTTGAAATTAAAGTTTTTGTACTTATAAAAACATTTAAAATCTTATTAGAATCAGCTTCATTTTAGTTATTGCATTTTCGTTTTAATGTAAATGTAGAAATGGATACTTACACAAAATTACATACTAAATGAAATACACTCAGTTATAAAACCGTTTTGACAATTTTCTAGCTTTTACTTTCCCAATGTTTTTAAGCATTTATTTTTTTTTCAAATACTTAATTCTAAAGTATATTGGGCATTAAAAAAAAAGGTTTGAAACTTTTAAATTTACATCAAAACTTAACTTCAATAATTTATCTATTAAATTTTTACAATTCCAAATTTCCTTTACATAAAACTTATTAATAATTACTTTCAGTTTCTTTATGTCAACAAGGAATTCTGGTTTAGGTTTTATGAGACCACCATTTGAAATTTGGTTTATTCATGTATGTATATGAGTGGGAGATTTACTTTTCGCATTCGGTATGAAAAATCCTGCACCTGGGAACAAACGCGTGGGCTTAGAAACACTCGCCTGCGATGGGCAACAAATAAAGTCACGCGCACACGTGAAGATCCTCCTAATGAAACATCGCAGACATTTCCCCACCGTTGTCGCTTCAAGTTTGTTGTTCTGGCTCTTGGCACACACAACGCGCCGTCCGTAATTCCTTTTAATTTTTTTATGTAGTTGAAATCAATCGCACAGCTCACAATTGAAAATTTAAATAAAATAAAATATTAAAATTTCGAATGGTATAGGGTCATGATTCAATAATAGAAAGGTTATGTAACAAAACAGTCTTCTCGCTCCCACACATAAAATCGGCTCCTTTACTTGTGCAGAATGTTGCTCACTCTACAGTTTTTAGTTATATTAGAAGTAAAACCACTCAAGTAGCACAAAAGTCAAAAATACTCCAAAATATTTTGTGTATTTTTTACATCGGCGTGATATACATTTTCAATATAAAAAATATGCTATTTCTAAGCGCAGTTTTTGAACAGTTTATTTCGATTCAGTGTAAAGCTTATACCGCTTTTTCGTGCATTATTTACACCTACCGTCAATTTTTTTTACTGATTTTCGGCATATATATTATGCCAGTGGTATACAAGTTTTCTTGTTACTAGAACATAATATAAACTCCGTTGGTGTAAAATACGTATTGGTATTGGCTCACATCATACACCATAATGGTAAAGAATTTACATCATATTCTAGCATAAA
>NW_023458641.1:13726-18038 GCF_013731165.1 Rhagoletis pomonella | reverse complement strand
TTATTGATATTTTATAAGACATCGCCTAAAAACCCAAAATGTACAAATAAGACGGTCCTTTCTCAAGAGATGAGCAATGTGTTTGTATGTATGTAGTTAAGTGAAGCAAGAATAATGTGTGCGTCGAACAAGGCAGACAATTAAATCTGCACAATAATGATCAAGGCGAATTTAATAAGGTGGTGGTAGCCATATATAAGTAAAAAATTACACTTACAAATTATACGCAGATATTCATACTGTCATTAGTATGAACTACAACAAACACGTAATTTTGATGTAATGTCCTCCACGGCGAAAAATTAGGATACGTCGGTAACACCACCTTATTAAATTCGCCCTGATACTGATGTCGCAAAACACACTCTCGCCTTCTTTTACTTATCGCAACCGTCTTTTCAATTGCAATAGTTCTGGTGGCAATATTATTTATTTTTAATAGCTGACACTATATGTATGTGTACATATAGCTCATATTTTTGGCTGTTGCGCGCTCTTATTAGAAATTCCAAGATTTCGGTACCGAGCATCGAAAGTATTTGATGCTTTTTAAATCGGTACCGAGTATCGATCAATACTTAAAAGTAGCGACTCAGCACATCACAAATTCTGAGAGCAATTGACAGTGGACCAAAGAATTCACCAAAAAATGAATATTGAATACACCACACAGTAGCTTTGTTTCTTTACAGATAGCCGAATATAAGTAAAAAATTACAAAAGCAAATTACAAGAAACACATAATTTTCACGTTATGCGGTGAAAAATTCAGCTGTTGCTCCAACATTAGACAGATTACGCACAGCTACTTTGATTTGCTTCTTTTACATATTTTTGTATTTTTTGATAAAAATGGGCGATTTATTTAATTTGATAAAGTGTGGCAAAACCTGAGTATTTGTGAACAATTTTTATACACATATGTTTTTAAATACATATGTTCAGTTGTCAATAGCATCGGTCAGGTGTTTACTAGCTAGTTTCTGCTAGTTTGCGATTCTTGACTTTTTCTATATTTCACTCGCTGTGAGCGTAATTCTGTAATTCTTCCCATTCTTCTTCCTGATAATGATCTGCTAGGAAAGTAAAGAAACAAAGCTAGTGTGTGTGTACATAATACACTGCCTGTTTTAATATGAGCTTATTATACATACCACAAGTAGAGCTGCTATCAGTGTTGCCGTTTTGATAAATTGGTAGTTTCATTCACATCATTCAGGGCTGTTCTGGTTTCGTTCGAAATTGATTTCTCATCGATTTGGATTTCCGATTCCAAATTTTAAAGATGTTTTGCAATCCTATCAAAGTTTTGATGTTATAATAGAAAATAAATCCTAATCGAAATGTCAAAAATGCATTGAGCTGTTGTTGCATAGTATTCGTTTATTAGAACATTTGTAAAAATTTTAAATAAATTTTGTCGAATGGCGGTAATACAATGGCGATGTGAAAGTAGAAAAGCGTACTGAAAGCGTGCTAAAATAGCCTAAAACTCGTACCGAAATATTAAGATTATGTTGCTGACATTCCGTAATTTTATTGCATCATGGTTAAATGAAAACAAATAAATAAAAATAAAATTGCGCGAGCACAGTAATAAATTTTTTTTTGTTACCAAATATAAAATGTTTATATCGATTGTATTTTTTTTACGTTTTAGACATAAACTAATTGATGTAAATTGAATTAATATCAAAGATTCATACTTTTACATGAAGTAAAATCAGAAACGAAATAAAATATCAATATCTGATGATTAAAAAAAATTGGTAGTTTGGAAACTGATTCGGTAGGATTTTTTGTTCCTAAAAATATTGTCGAGTGGTAACACTGGTTGGTATATTTAATACACCAGTGGTGAAATATGCATCAATAAGGCGCCCCTATACGCTTAAAGTTTGTTTGGGTACTAATGATTCAACATCATGCCTTCAAAAATGCAGCTATAAGTTGCATAGTATATATGAGTACGAACAACCGCGAGAATTTTTCCTACATAACATAGGCGAACGCAGATTTGATTTCTTCTTTTCGTACGCGAACGTTAACAAAACATGTTGAAATGTATACGTTCGCGTTTGCGTTCGAATAATGGACGTGTGGTAGGCGCTTAAACTTCTGTCAACTGTGTTCATTTGACAAGAAACATTTTTTATACCAAATTCTCAAACTGAATTGTGTCTAGGGCAAAATAAATACACCGTTCTTGGCTTGGTAAATATTTTTGTACCAAACTCAAGAATCTGTGTAAGTTTTCAACGACGACCATATTTTCAAAGTATTATAAAAGTAAGGCTAAGTTCACAACCTAGAGTAATAGCGTTACGCGATGCAATGGAAATCGCTCAATCCAAAGAAACTTCTTCGCCAGCATAATCGCTGGCGATTAAAACGTCGCTAGTGTTTAAATTGCAGCAAAATTATACACGACTAATTTTTATACCCGAGCGCACTTGTGAACAAGGGTATTATAACTTTGTTCACATAACGGTTGTTTGTAACAGGCAAAACGAATCGAGATAGATATAGACAAATGTATACATAAATGATCAGAATAAAAAGAGAAATCGATTAAGCGGTGACTGTCTGTCCGTCCGTCCGTCCGTCCGTCCGTCTGTGCACACGATAACTCGAGTAAACATTAAGATATCTTAACGAAACTTGGTACGTGTACTTATTTCGGCCGTAGGACGGATGGTATTGAAAATGGGCAAAATCGGACAATAACCACGCCTACCTCCCATATAACGGTAATTTTCAGAAATACGAAAACTGCGATATTTTAGTAACTACTGAAGATTATTCACTCAAAATTGGTATTTACAATAAATTTTAGACGAAAAATAAGAATATTATAAAGTTTTGGAAAATGGGCGCAGCCACGCCCACTTATGGATACATGTGTATATCTTGGTAACCGCTTCACCAATTTCTTCCAAACTTGGCACAGTTGTTAGTCTTGCTACAGCATACCAAATGGCCGAAAATTTTTAAAATCGGACAATAACCACTCCTACCACCCATATAACGGTAATTTGGAGATATACGAAATCTTCGATAAATCAATAAATATTAAAGCTAATTTATTCAAAATTAATGCTTGCAACAATTCTCTACCAAGAAATACGTTTATGATAAAATTTTGGAAAATGGGCGTGACACCGCCCACTTATGATCACATATATGTATATCGGTAACTGTTCTACCAATTTGTACCAAACTCGGTATGATTATTGTGCTTGCCGCATAGAAGCAAACCGTTGAAAATTATTGGAATCAGATTAAAATTACGACCACTTATCATATAACGGCAAATTTCAGAAATGCTTGAAACTTCAATATTTCGAAATTTAAGGACGCTAATTTACTCAGAATTGATACACACCGGCTTACCATGTAGCGGTAGCTTTCAGAAAGGTGAAAATCATATATTTAATACTTGCGCCGGGTATTTAATGTTCGGCTCCGCCCGAACTTAGACTTTCTTACTTGTTTATAATAGGGGAGTTTACGATGAGTAGCATTTTAGATTTAAAGTTGCTACGTACCAATCTGGCACATATTTTGTTGTTGGGAAAGCAACAAAACGTGTGATACATTGCTTCGTAGGGATTCCCCTAATATATTTTTTTTTGTTTCCACAACCCTTTGACAATTTATACCGAAACTTAAGCATATTGTATTGTATATAATAGCAGTAGAAGAGATGTTTAATTTATTATATAAATATGTACATATGTATATTTTTTATTTATTTGGGCTTTAAGTATGAGAAAAAGATTTTTTTAACAAACTGCATAATTTTTATTTGCTTGCACAGCGATAAACACCAAAGACTGTGTAAATGTTGGTTAGAAGCGATTTTTATGTATTCTCGCTACGCTAATACGTTAGGTTGTAAACTTAGCCTAATACTGAAACTCAGCTGGGCGCCATATTAAAGCTGTATGACTATTATTTAACTAATTTAACAATTTCATTATGTACATTGGCTCAACTATGCCACTTTATGTGTATTTTCGAACCTTTTTTAAACAGCTCATCTCTTAAAAATTTAATAATGGCGATAAATTCATTGCTTTCAAAATATAAGTTTTTCCAGATTTATTTCAAAATCTTCAAATCCTTATAAACTTTGAGACGCTCGAATTTTAGAGGGGGTAGTACCGAAATTCACTCGACAGAATGTACCTCGTTTTTAAATTAGGAACTCACATTCATATATATTCGCGATTTTCTTGCCTGCATATTACGAAAAGGAATGCTGAGATTTATAAAAAGAATTCCAAGTCGCGCAGATTAAAAAAGAGCT
>NW_023458641.1:667-13626 GCF_013731165.1 Rhagoletis pomonella | reverse complement strand
AAAAACGAAGTAAATTAGTACAAATTGTTAATAATTTTCATTAGAGTTTGAATAACTCCTTTCACTAAATGGCTTTTAATAACTTTAACGAGACCTTAACTTATTTTATTTTATTCATTTTAGTGCAGTTTTGACAAAATTTTCTTGCTAAAAGATCTTTTGTTTCACTACTTTATTTTATTCCTTTGATTAAACATGTTAAATAAAAGCTTATTTTTAAAAAAATATTTTTTTTACATTACTTTATTATGTATTGTTTAGTATTTCCATTAAAACACCAAATATATAGCAAATTCGCATAGAATTAATAATACACATTTTACTTCTAATTGTATACTTTGCGTACTTTTTGTAGTACCATTCTACTACCGTTTTCGCAAAGTGCGATCACATTCTTCCCCTTTCTCCTACTTCCAAAATACAAATCTAGATAAAGGAGTGTCAAATTTTAGCTGTCACACAACCTTGTATTATTGAATCATGATGGGTAAGTAAAGCTTCATAAGTATTTAATGAAAATAAGTTATATTTTATTTTACATACATACTTCTTTGAGTTTACAGGAGAGAAACTGCATAGCGACCAAGGCATAACAAGGCAGAAGCGATTTCAACATTTCTTCCTTTTGAACTGCGACTGAAATGTCAACTCTTAACCCTATACCATGATACAAAAAAGAAGTTAGTTTTCTCTCCTGACATTCGTTCTTGTTGTTAACTTATTGACTTTTAATAAAATTATGACATTTCATTAAATTCATGCTACCTGACCATGCCAAAATGATTTGGCGCAAGTAAAAAATGAAGAGGTTCTAGAAGGTTAAAGTTCAGTTTTAAGATATTTTATATATTAATATCTTATGAACTTTATAACCGATTAAAAAACTAATGACGTCACCAGCTGATGTACATAATTTATAGCTTTTTGTATTTTTAAACCAAAACCACTAAAAAACGAACAAATGTTATTTTTTCATGAAATAACCTTTTTTGAAAAAACTGCATAATTAATGGTAAAGAAATTTATATTATTTAGAAGGTACAAGTTATTATCTATAATTCGATATTACATATTTTATCATGATCTACTTTTGGGTTTCAACTATTTAGTGATAATGAAAAATACAAATAAACCTCTTATATCTTCTTTATTTTTTACCTGCGCCAAATAAAATTTGGTATCGTTGAAATCTGCGTAAAAATTCATCAATCGGCATTTTTGGTTATTTTATAGCTAAACGGTCGCTATTCTACACTTGTTGTAGAAAATTACACAAACGAAGGTGACGCCAACGAATATTTAGTATGAAGAATTTTTGGTTTTACTACTAATATAACTAAAAACTGTAGAGTGAGCAACATTCTGCACAAGTAAAGGAGCCGATTTTATGTGTGGGAGCGAGAAGACTGTTGTATTACAAAACCTTTCTATTATTGAATCATGCTTACCCATTAATTTCTGTACCACTCATTTCGATGACATGTCGGAAATTTTTTTGAATATTTTGTGAAAAGGCGGAATCCAGACTTACAACTTCATAAAAAATTGTTATTTCAAGATTTTATATTTTTGCTGAATAAATCATTTATTGTAAAAAATATTATTTTGGATATAAACCTAATTTGTGGAAAGGGGAAAAAGTGAAGTGATGGAGTGACGGCTTCCAAAGTAAAGTGAAAAACTTCAACGGCGGCAGCATTGCTGTGGCGCCATGCAGCGGAACTCGTTTGCATTCAGATAATCACAAAAAGCGAAGCTAAATTCGTTTTTTAAAAAAGTTAAAAAAAGGTAAACGCTATGAAAATTGAAGTTAAAAGAAGCCAGTATATTAAAACCTCGATAAGTTCCGAAAAACTGATTTTATATAAATAGCTTTTGAAATCATTCTCATCAAAACACATACATATCGATGGTCCTCTGCAATAACGACCCAACTCAAAATTTCATATATTTCAGTTGAGCCGATTGAAAATGTTGTGCTTTTTTATTTAGCAATAATACGTCTTGGAACGAGATTATTACGGATTATTATATTATTTATAAGCTTTCAATTTATGACTTTTTCTAATGGTTTAAGTGTGTAAGTGTAAGTGTTGGACTGCAATAATATGAAATAAATAACAACTCATGAGTAGTTAAACGAGAAATTCCATTTGTATTACTGCACAATGGCACGAAACGAAGTGTCGTTATTTCCCATAAAAAAATTACTAAGTGCCTTACTGAAACTATGAAATGAACAATGGTACAATACAAAAAATGTCGTTATTTCACATAAAAGCATGAATAAACTATCGAGAGTTTTTGACGTATGCCAATATTCACGATAAATGTGAGACATGTGCCACTGTTCAGTAGTAAGGTTTGGCTACTGCGGTTTTGTGACAAATTACAAAACTGCGCCTCTGCCGGATTGGTAACAACCATGATACAAAAAAGAAGGTAGTGTCAATTAACAACTTTTGACGGATAATAAAATTTTTGGAAGTTTCATAAATTGTGAGTATTATCATCGGCCTTGCCACTTTGATAATATTGAAACAATAAATCGGAGTATTTTCCTTCCCATATTTATACCAATGTAATAATATTTAAAATCAAAAACCATTATCAGTTCTTGGTATTTTCTTACTTACGTAACTCGCACTGTTTTCATTAAAAATATATAAAATAAGGACTATTAAAGAAGACTTCATCGTAATTGTCCTTTTCATTTTATAGTAAAAACCACGCGCGCATTATGCTGTTATTTTTTCGTTTTCTTATTTTCAATGCAATCTTGCGATTTAAAAATCTAAGTCTAACGAATATTCTTCCCAAATAAAACCTTTTTATATTTTGGTTCAAATATACTTTTATATTTCTCATCAGATTTTGCAAGCAATTAGCTTTCAAAAATTTTGATCTTAAAGTTTCTAATGTATGCAAAAAACCTGTAGCCGGCATAATTTTCAAGTCCATCATATTCCACATCTTTGAATGTACTGATAAAATCTTCTGCTTTAAAAATATATTTCTTATAGTGATCAGGTAGCATGAATTTGATGAAATGTCATAATTTTATTAAAAGTCAAATGGTTAGCAACAACAACGAATGTCATTAAATGGAACTACCTTCTTTTTTGTATCATGGTAACAACTAAGCCTATGTCGATTATGGAAAAAGGGCGTGGCACCTCCCATACATACTTAATTTTTCATACTACATATTTCTGGAAAAGTTTATGAAGCTGGTACGGATATATATGAAATGAATCGCATACTCACGGAGAAAAGTAGGGTTACTTGTCATGTAAAATTTTCCCTACTCATCTAAATTTAATAATAAACGTAGAAGTTATGAGCACTTAAGTAGAGATACATACAAAAAGCTTCTATACAATTTTATGATTTGCATATTATGGAGTACACACCTTTTACTAAAATTTTGAATCACTATAACTGAAAAATGGTAATCCTTAGGAAGAAAAATGTTTTAGCAGTTTTTATAGATAATTGTATGATCTGCACTTTCATCTCACCTAATTTTAAGATAAATCTTACCGTTTTGCTGGACAATTTAAAAAATCAATTTATGTGACTTTTGACCTTGAATAAACTTTTTTGCAGGCGTTGGATCGATGGGAACTTCTGACATTTCATTCATAATGATATTGGCAACATTCGTACCAATTTTTCATCTTTATGCGATTTATTGTAAGCTTACCCCTATTTTTGAGCTAACTTGACTGGGCTATTGAACTGTAGCGCCATCTTCCGGTTCTTTAAATAAGAAATAAATAAATATCAAAAATTAATTATTCGTAACAAAAAACTCCCAAGTACAAATTTGTATTAAAAAAACAAACATTCGTAACACTTTAGTAAATATTAATCTGCATATTAACTTAGTATCAATTAAAGATATCTTCTTTTAAAATTGCGCATTGAATTTAGAGCTATAGTCAGGACGATTTTTTTTCTTTGAATTTTATGAAGAATCCGGTGTCGAAAAAAATCGATCCATACAAATTGACCCGCCCTAATGTACATACATACATATAGCAGCAATTAATTTAATTTAAATAAATGGCGCATCGTGCGGATTCGCTAAAGCGTAGTGAATATTTTAAGCCGTAGTAATAATAATGCGGTTGTTATATATTTAACTAGAAACTTTTATTATAGCAAAGGTGTCTGGACAAACAAGAAAGCAAGATGAGAAAAGCGTGGTAAAATACGGCTTAAAGAAAATTTCTTAGTATAATTTTTTAAAAAGCTAAGAAAGTATTTTCTCAAAGAAATTGACCTTTACACTGTTATTGTAATATTTTAGCGGTAAATAGTAGTTTTAGAAATATTAAAGTTTTTTAGTAAGCTTGGTTACTTGTTTATTTCCGGTCCAAATTGTATTATGAATATTTTAGGTAAACAAAGGCCACAAAAATTCACGAAGTCAGGTCTAAATTTTTAAGACTATGCTACAAAATTAAATGCTAAATTTAGCCTCAAAAACTAACCTGGTAACACTCATCACCATACACAACAGCAGTGACGCCAACAGAAGTGGTATGGAATTTGCATTGTGTTGCGATTTTGCAACGTAGGCTTCCCACTTCTCTCCACCGTTGCCACTGTTGGTTGGTTCCAACCAAACTTGGTTGGTTTCTTTTCAAATTTGGTTGTTTGGTAGTTTTTTCTCTGATTTGGTTAGACATTAGCAAATTTTTTCTTTACAAAAAGTATTCAGCCTTATCATGAGTTTAATTTTCCCCGAACTTCACTTTTCACTTTTGGTTTTACTATGGGCGGATGACAAATTTTCGGGTGAATTTTTTTTTCAGGCGAAACTCAGGATAAGGCAGATTATTGCATACGGAATGCCAAAAATGAATGAAATGAATTTTTCAAATTCCTATTTTTAATGTAACATCATGGCACAATAATTACAGGAATTGTCTTCCCAGAGAGCGCATATTCCGATCTGCCTTATTTGAAAAATATTATTGTTGCCCACACGAAAAGGTTTACTGTAAGGGAAAAGGGATATTTCTGTACACCATATACCATACATGTCCACGTCTTTTTGTTGAACAAACCTTCTCGCAGAGAACTTATTTCGTTTGCAAAAGCCGAAAAATAAACATTTGCTTAGAAAACAAATCAAAAATTTGTATTCCTCCTTTATTTCAAACGTTTTTTCTTTTGTTTAGAAAAATTATAAAAATTCAATTGAGAGAAAACCAAAAGCAAAGCCAACTAAAAGTAAAAGAATCAACATTGAAATGCGTTAAAATGAAAATAAGAGAGCACGAATTTCGATGTGAAGCAAAACTCTCTAGAAAGAATTACCTGTAGTAATTGTACCATGATGTAGCATGTGCATATAAAAGTAAATATGTGATTGAATGCACAAGTATTCCAATAATTTTTGTGTTTTGTAATAAGTTTTGCTTTTTGTAATAGATACACGAAAAACAAATTTGGTGGTTTTTTCCAGATTTTGGCTGGTTATTTTTTTAACAAGTGGCAACCGTGCTTCTCTGTGATGCAGAACGTCGCAAATAAGCTACCCATTCGGCTGCCGTCAAATCTTAGTCTTCACCGCCATAGTTGCGGTTGCCCTTCCATAATGAACATATGTCGCTTGTTTCGAATGTTGCAACTCACACTATTTTCGGTAGTAGGCAAATAAAGCACTAAAGTACAAAACAGAAAAATGTTAGGAAAAACAAGATTTATGCAATTTTTGCCACATTTATGCATTTGTATTTTTGTATTATGTTTATCGTTCAGTTGAGTTTTTAACGCTAACAATTGTCTACTAAATTTCGACATCACCCTCACCAAATTTCACATATTGCAAGTGGTATGGTGCCCTTAGTTGTGATGTTGTAGTTTTTCCTCACGCCTGTGTGTTTCTGGCGCTAAGAGTTTTAAGTGCTTTTCCTGTTGTCGCCTCAAAGCTTTTCACGACAAAATTTTGAATTACATTTGCCATTATTGTTGTCGGTGTTTATGGCTGCAGGCTTCTATGCGTGCTTACCCAATTTGCCACAGAGTAGTAGTAGTGCCGGTAGTAAAAATCATATAAATCACACTTTAAATATTTATACAAAATTTAGGAAAATTCAAAAAATTTCCAACTTCCTAATCTGAATCTTTACAACATTTTTGGGTATGCAGTATTCTAGCCCATACAATTTTAGTCAGATGAAGTGCAAGTTTCAACCAGCTAAAAAATCGCCCTGATTTTTGATAATTTTTTTTTTAGGATTACCTTTGCGTTTTCTTTGATATAACAAGTGTAATTTACAAAAAATGGCGGTTATTTTTTGAAATTTCGTTCCTAACGGTCTCCCGCATTTTGTTTCATAAGAAACTCATGCTTATAAAAAAACTTTAGTGTGTTTTAAATTCAACAGAACTTTCTCTTTCATTTAGTACCCATAATGTTATTCTACATTGCACTGATTTTATTATATACATTTTTTGAATTAATCATATCTTTAGAATTTCAAAGTCCTTTGCAAAAAAATGTTGACGTCAGAGTGAAAAACTAGAAACGCAGTTTTACTGTATTTGGCCCATAGTTTCGTGAGTATATCGATTCTTTCGTGTGTTCTGAAATTTTTTGGTTTTTGTGGCACAGTGCTATTCATAGTTTTAAAATATATTTCATGAAAGAAAAAAATAAAAATAGTTGACATCACTTTCTTTTTTAAACACTGACCATTATAAAGGACCCTGAATGACGGCAAAGCTCAAAGCTTTACAAATTTGTTGATGTGATTTTTGAAAAGAACGATACAAAATTAGCCGGTATACATGTTTTAAAATTTTTAGAATCAGGGGTTAAAGTTTTATACTGAAAGGGTTAAAAAAGCTTTAGTTTAAAAGTGTGATACTAAATGTCTTTCACCATGAGCCAATTTTCTGGATTATCAAGCCTCTAGCAGTACAAGATTTATTGTTGTCTTTCACGAAGTTCTTTAAATAAATCTTCAACTAAATACTTTTATTTAGTTTCTTAATTTTAGTAAGTATTTCTTTACTGAATACACCCGAATTTCGGGGGTTTCTACTAGTTTTAATAAATTGTCAGTTTAATTTGTTATAAAATTTACCTTTAGGTTTTTGCATCTTAAGCATACATCGAAATTTTGTTTTAGAGAATCAATGTGAAATAATTGCAGAAACGATTAACCGATTTGTTGTGCAACGGAGTTGTCTGCTTTTCAAATAATTTTTGTAAAACAAATCCGCAAGTACATATCCTTCCCCGCATGCCAGAAGCATGAATGTGTAAAAATTAAAATTTTGCGAAATCAAGTTTGAATTTTTTTAAGAGACCTAACTCTGCATTCATGTAATTGACATTGTGAAATATGTGGTTCCCATGTACGCATGGTACTCTGGGATTTGGTATAACATAGGGTATCCAAAGGTTAATCAAGTCAACCCAATAACTCAAAATTGATAAATTTGCACATTCATGATTCTGGCATAAGGGCGACGATATGTATTTACTTCACATTTATTAATTTTTTATACGCCTGTCCTACATATCTGCGTAGTAAAAAAATAGTAGTCATATTTCGACCCCTGAGTGGAACATCGACCTATCTCGGCAGTCAGTTCGAATAGGCCCTATATCAGAAAACTTTCCAAGAACGCCGAACTTCACAATTTGATTGAAGAACGCCCTATTTCAGAATTTAATTGAAAAACACCTTATCCCAGAATTTGGTTTAAGAAGTCCCTATTCCCAATTTCCCAATAGGCAGCTGAGTTAGGGCGTTTTTGAACTGAATTCTGCGAAAAGTTTTCTGAAATAGGGCGTTTTCGAACTGGCTGCCGAGATACGTCGATCTTTCACTCAGGTGTCGAATTCCTGTTAACATTCCAATATTTGCATGAAAAGAAGTAAAAAAATGTAAGCTTAGTACTCCACTCTACTTACTAAACTAAATTTATATTTGACTATTCGTTAAGATTGTCTTTTCAAATGGAATCATTTAGCTTACACATATGTATTAGTAAGGATTAATCAACCAACTACATTAACATTTTAAAATAAAATTTTCGAGGGATTTTTTTAAATGTCAGTAGGGCGCTCTTGAAAAGTTTTCTGAGATAGGGCGTTTTCTACCTGGCTTCCGAGATAAGTCGATCTTCCACTCAGATATCGATATATGAGTTCTGTTTTAGAATAAAGAACATATTTTTTTACAAGAATATAGCACAGTCACTCCTGATCAAAAGATAGGGGAAAGCTTACAATAATTATGTAGAGCTCAAAATTGGTACGAAAATTTGGAACACGATTATAAATGAAATGTGGAAAGTTCTTACCACCCCCTTTTCTGCAAAATTATTTATTCAGGGCCGAAGGTCACACCTGCAGGCTATGACGGAGCCACAGCCGCTAAACTTAAACCTAGAATACGTGATAATAATAAGAACATATTTAGGTTAGAAGCTGTACATTCCTTTTTATTTTATTGGATTGGATTATAAACCAATTTCAAGTGCTACCCAGCTTTCAAACAGGTGGCAGCCCTATTAAATATTCTTAATATTCAAGCTGAATATTCCCTAATACTCCTTCGTTTGTCACCCATATTTTAATATATCATAGTTAATTCTGTATAATTTAAATAAATTCGGCTTTTTAAACAGATGGCAAAATATTAAATATTAAAAATATTTTAAAACTAAAAGCTTATTAAACCTTTTACGTACGTCATCGAAATATACATATTTAAATTGTCTGATTCCCTTAATTCAAGTTGCATTTAAATTTAAAAACGGATGGCAACTTTGCTACATAAATAAACAGGTGGCAACCGTATTCAAATTATTTTCAAACTTAAACGTCGCACACGCGTATTTAGAAATAAAATAACTTCAAAGTGGTGTCGATTGATATCCATATAGAAGTAATTCATATAGCCTATGGCATACATTGAATTTAACTTGGTAATATTTTCAAACCACAATCTCTTTCGTCTAACGCTCATATCGGGATGCATATTTAAATTTTCGAATCGCTTTAATTTAAACTTGAACTTGATTTTGTAAACGGGACGCAACGCTCCTACAAGCAATTTTGAAATAAAGTTCCTTCAAATCCATTTTAATTGATACCTATATCGTAGTAATTTGTTTAACCTATTGCATATATTGAATTTAACTTTGTAAACAGGTGGCAACCCTGTTTAAAATAATTTGAAACTAAAACCTTTTTAATCCTTTTTTAACCGACACACATAGGGGTATTTGACCGAATTAGGCGGCCAAAATTATTTTTATGAAAATTTTAACTCAAAATATTTAGATACGACGTGTTACAATTTTTAGAACAGTAAATGTTTAAAGTCAAGTAAATAGAGTGGGGGGATGTCCAAGTATTCGACCAAACCAACGAAAATAAAGTTGCTTGCAGTTTGCCATCGATAGACTCCATGCTATCGAGGTCCGATTGTGGAAACATTGATACCTACGTATTCATATCGCTGCGGAGAAGGTTTATATCTTCTTATTCTTCTTCTTTTTTGGCGCTGTAACCGCCTAAGCGATTTTGGCCGAGCTCAGCAAAGCACGCCAGTCGTTTCTCCTCTGTGCCAACTGACGCCAATTGGAAACGCCAAGTGAAGCCAAGTCCTTCTCCACCTGATCTTTCCATCGCAGTGGGGGCCTCCCTCTTCCTCTGCTACAACCAGCGGGTTCCGAGTTGAATACTTTCAGAGCTGGAGCGTCGGTGTCCATTCGAACGACATGACCAAGCCAGCGGAGCCGCTGTATTTTAATTCGCTGCACTATGTCCATATCGTTGTAAAGCTCATACAGCTCATCGTTCCATCGTCTGCGGTACTCGCCGTCGCCAACGCGTAAAGAGCCGCCTCATCGGATGTTGTCATTGTCCATGCTTCTGCGCCATATACCAGCACGGGCATGATGAGTGACTTATAGAGCGTGGTTTTCGTACGTCGAGAGAGGACTTTACTCCTGAATTGCCTACTCAGTCCAAAGTAGCACTTGTTGGCAAGAGTGATTCTACGTTGGATTTCAATGCTGACATTATTATCGGTGTTAATGCTGGTTCCCAAGTAAACGAAATTCTCTACTTTCTCGAAATTGTAACTGTCAACAGTGACGTGGGTGCCAAGGCGCGAATGTGCTGACTGTTTGTTTGATGAAAGGAGATACTTCGTCATGTCCTCGTTTACCACCAGACCCATGCGCTTTGCTTCCCTATCCAACTTGGAAAAGGCAGAACAGACTTCGCGGTTTTTGTTACCGATGATGTCGATGTCATCGGCATAAGCCAGCAATTGCACGCTTTTGTAGTAAATTGTTCCTGAGCGGTTCAGTTCTGCAGCTCTTATTATCTTCTCCAACATCAGATTAAAGAAGTCACATGAAAGGGAGTCGCCCTGTCTGAAACCCCGTTTTGTGGCGAACGGCTCGGAGAGGTCTTTTCCAATTCTGACGGAGCTGGTGGTATTGCTCAACGTCATTTTACACAGCCGTTTTGAGGGGATGCCAAATTCAGACATAGCGGCGTATAGGCAACTCCTTTTAGTGCTGTCAAAAGCGGCTTTAAAGTCGACAAATAGGTGGTGAGTGTCGATCCTTTTCTCGCGGGTCTTTTCCAAGATTTGGCGTATTGTGAATACCTGGTCTATGGTGGATTTGCCAGGTCTAAAGCCACACTGATAAGGCCCAATCAGTTCATTGACGGTGGGCTTCAGTCTTTCACACAATACGCTCGATAAGACCTTGTAACCTATGCTTAGAAGGCTGATCCCGCGGTAGTTGGCGCGAATGGCAGGGTCACCTTTCTTGTGGATTGGGCAGAGCACACTTAAATTCCAGTCGTCGGGCATGCGTTCATCTAACCATATTCTGCACAAGAGTTGATGCATGCACCTTATCAACTCCTCGCCGCCGTACTTGAATAGCTCAGCTGGCAGGCTGTCAGCTCCAGCGGCTTTGTTGTTTTTCAGCCGCGTTATTGCTATACGTACCTCGTCATAGTCAGGCGGTGGAACGTCGACTCCGTCATCATCGACTGCGGGCTCGGGTTCTTCTTCTCCACAACTTTCCGTGCTGCTACCATTTAGTAGGGCGGAAAAGTGTTCCCTCCATAATTTAAGTACGCTCTGGACATCAGTTACTAGGTCGCCATTATTGTTCTTACAGGAGTGCGCCCCGGTCTTTAAACCTTCCGTAAGTCGCCTAACTCTCTGGTAAAATTTTCGGGCATTCCTCCTGTCGGCCAGCATTTCAAGCTCTTCGCACTCACGTATTTCGGCCTCTCTCTTCTTGTTGCGGCAAATACGTCTCGCTTCCCTCTTCAGATCCCTATAGCGGTCCCACATAGCGCGCGTTGCGCCCGATCGCAGCGTGGCCCTGTAGGCGGCATTTTTTTTCTCTGCAGCTTCGTGACACTCCTCATCGTACCAGTTTATATCTAGGTTAGAATTTAAAAAGGGTTGCCACCTGCTAAAAAATCAAATGCAATGAATAACTACAATATGGGTATCGATCGAAATGTTTTTGAAAAGGCTTTATTTCTAAACAACATGTGGGAGGATTACCATCTGTTTAAAAATTAAATTCAACTTTAATTCAAGGGAATTAGGTAACTGAAATATGTATAACAATATTGGTGTCAGACTAAAAATTTTAATAAGGTTATAGTTTGAAACTATTTTTGACAGGGCTGCCACTTGCTTAAAAACTAAATTGAATATATATGATAGGTAAGATTAATTTTAACAATATGGATATGGAAGATGAGATGATTTGCCACCTGTCAAAAAATTGAATTCAATTAATTTAAATGAATTACTACGCTAAGGGTATCATCCAAAACGGCTTTGAAAGGGCTTAATTTTCATTTACATTTAGTAGGATTGCTACTTGTTTAGAAAACGAAATTAAATCAAAATAACATACGATTAAAAAAACACTATACGGAGTATCCATTATATTGAATTTTATTGAAATAATTTGCTCCTTATCTAACACGCAGAAATAGTATATAGTAGTTTGTTTTATTTGAAATGTCTTTCAACTTTAATTTTTTAGTGAATCTTTTGTGCCTTCTTAGAATCAATAATCTATATTAATAAAAATGTTGTGTTCGTATGACACGGTCGTCAAAACTCGAGAACGGCTGAACCGATTTGAATAATTTTTTTGTCTTGTTCGGTGTAATACCAGAACCAATGATATCGCAAAAAATTTGAGGGTTGCCACATATTTTAAAATATTTAAACCCAATTATATTGATAAAATAAATAAATTATTCAATATGGGTATCAAATTAAAGAGGTTTAAGAAAGATAACGGCTGGAGATATTTTTGACGAGGGTTGCCACCTATTTAACTCAGTCAAATTGATAAAATAAATGAAATATTGCCAAGTGGGTGTAAAACTAAAGAGTTTTGAGAAGGTTTACAACCAAAAATCTGTTTGAGGAGGGTTGCCACCTGTTTCAAAATTTAACTAAGTACATCGATAAAATAAATGAAATATTATCATATGGGTATCAAATTAAAGAGGTTTAAGAAAGATTACAGTTGCAAATATTTTTGGGGAAGGTTGGCACCTATTTAAAAATTTTAACTCAGTTAGATTGATAAAGCAAATGAAATGTTGCTATGTTGGTTTCAAACTAAAGAGTTTTAAGAAGGCTTACAGCCGAAAATATTTTAAGGGTTGCCAACTGTTAAAAAATTTAGCGCAATTTAATTGATAAACTAAATGATATATTACAATATAGATATTAAATTTAAGAGGTTTAAGAAAGAGAACTGCTGGAAATATTTTTGAGTAAAATTGCCACATCTTTGTAAATTCTAACTCAGTTATTTTGATAAAATAAATGAAATACGGTAATTTGGGTATCAAGCTTTAGATTTTTAAGAAGGCTTACAGCCGAAAATATATTTGAGGAGGGTTGCCA
>NW_023458641.1:0-567 GCF_013731165.1 Rhagoletis pomonella | reverse complement strand
ATTTGAGGAGGGTTGCCACCTATTTGAAAATTTAACCCAATTTAATTGATATAGGTATCAAATTAAAGAGGTTTAAGAAAAAAGACTTTTGGAAATACTTTTGAAGGGGGTTCCCACCTATTTGAAAATTTTAAATCAGTTAAATTGATTAAACAAATGAAATATTGCAATGTGGGTAGCAAACTAAAGAGTTTTTAAAAGACCTACAGTAGAAAATATGTTTTAAGAGGGTTGCCACCTGTTTGAAAATTTAACTCAATTAAATTGAATAAACAAATGAAATATTGCAATGTGGGTATCAAACTAAAGAGTTTTAAGAAGGCTTACAGCAGAAAATAACTTTGAGGAGGGTTACCGCCTGGTTGAAAATCTAACTCAATTGAATTGATAAAATAAATAACGTATTATAATACAGATATAAAATTAAAGGGGTTTAAGAAAGATGTGTGTAGGATATATTTTTGAGGAGCTCTGCCACCTATTTGGAAATTTAAACTCAGTTAAAATGATAAAATAAATGTAATATTGCAGTGTCGGTAACAATCTTTAAATTCTTAGGAAGGTTTA
>NW_023458640.1:218402-221169 GCF_013731165.1 Rhagoletis pomonella | reverse complement strand
ACTCCGAGGTCAAATTTCAACAAAAGAATATATTTATTTATAGTATTCTTCTTCTTCTTCTTTTTTGGCGCTGTAACCGCCTAAGCGATTTTGGCCGAGTTCAGCAAAGCACGCCAGTCGTTTCTCCTCTGTGCCAACTGACGCCAATTGGAAACGCCAAGTGAAGCCAAGTCCTTCTCCACCTGATCTTTCCATCGCAGTGGGGGTCTCTCTCTTCCTCTGCTACCACCAGCGGGTTCCGAGTTGAATACTTTCAGAGCTGGAGCGTCGGTGTCCATTCGAACGACATGACCAAGCCAGCGGAGCCGCTGTATTTTAATTCGCTGCACTATGTCCATATCGTTGTAAAGCTCATACAGCTCATCGTTCCATCGTCTGCGGTACTCGCCGTCGCCAACGCGTAAAGGACCGTAAATCTTCCGCAAAATCTTTCTCTCAAACACCCCAAGAGCCGCCTCATCGGATGTTGTCATTGTCCATGCTTCTGCGCCATATACCAGCACGGGCATGATGAGTGACTTATAGAGCGTGGTTTTCGTACGTCGAGAGAGGACTTTACTCCTGAATTGCCTACTCAGTCCAAAGTAGCACTTGTTGGCAAGAGTGATTCTACGTTGGATTTCAATGCTGACATTATTATCGGTGTTAATGCTGGTTCCCAAGTAAACGAAATTCTCTACTTTCTCGAAATTGTAACTGTCAACAGTGACGTGGGAGCCAAGACGCGAATGTGCTGACTGTTTGTTTGATGACAGGAGATACTTCGTCTTGTCCTCGTTTACCACCAGACCCATGCGCTTTGCTTCCCTATCCAACTTGGAAAAGGCAGAACAGACTTCGCGGTTTTTGTTACCGATGATGTCGATATCATCGGCATAAGCCAGCAATTGCACGCTCTTGTAGTAAATTGTTCCTGAGCGGTTCAGTTCTGCAGCTCTTATTATCTTCTCCAACATCAGATTAAAGAAGTCACATGAAAGGGAGTCGCCCTGTCTGAAACCCCGTTTTGTGGCGAACGGCTCGGAGAGGTCTTTTCCAATTCTGACGGAGCTGGTGGTATTGCTCAACGTCATTTTACACAACCGTATGAGTTTTGAGGGGATGCCAAATTCAGACATAGCGATGTATAGGCAACTCCTTTTAGTGCTGTCAAAAGCGGCTTTAAAGTCGACAAATAGGTGGTGAGTGTCGATCCTTTTCTCGCGGGTCTTTTCCAAGATTTGGCGTATTGTGAATACCTGGTCTATGGTGGATTTGCCAAGCCTAAAGCCACACTGATAAGGCCCAATCAGTTCATTGACGGTGGGCTTCAGTCTTTCACACAATACGCTCGATAAGACCTTGTAACCTATGCTTAGAAGGCTGATCCCGCGGTAGTTGGCGCGAATGGCGGGGTCACCTTTCTTGTGGATTGGGCAGAGCACACTTAAATTCCAGTCGTCGGGCATGCGTTCATCTGACCATATTCTGCACAAGAGTTGATGCATGCACCTTATCAACTCCTCGCCGCCGTACTTGAATAGCTCAGCTGGCAGGCTGTCAGCTCCAGCGGCTTTGTTGTTTTTCAGCCGCGTTATTGCTATACGTACCTCGTCATAGTCAGGCGGTGGAACGTCGACTCCGTCATCATCGACTGCGGGCTCGGGTTCTTCTTCTCCACAACTTTCCGTGCTGCTACCATTTAGTAGGGCGGAAAAGTGTTCCCTCCATAATTTAAGTACGCTCTGGACATCAGTTACTAGGTCGCCATTATTGTTCTTACAGGAGTGCGCCCCGGTCTATAAACCTTCCGTAAGTCGCCTAACTCTCTGGTAAAATTTTCGGGGTTTCCTCCTGTCGGCCAGCATTTCAAGCTCTTCGCACTCACGTATTTCTGCCTCTCTCTTCTTGTTGCGGCAAATACGTCTCGCTTCCCTCTTCAGATCCCTATAGCGGTCCCACATAGCGCGCGTTGCGCCCGATCGCAGCGTGGCCCTGTAGGCGGCATCTTTTTTCTCTGCAGCTTCCTGACACTCCTCATCGTACCGTAAATGCCAACCGGCATTTAAATATCTGCATGCATACATATACATACCTAACCAATTATGCATGTACGCTGAATTCGCCGACAAGCTTTTTTAAAAACGAAGTAAATTAGTACAAATTGTTAGTAATTTTCATTAGAGTTTGAATAACCCCTTTCACTAAATGGCTTTTAGTAACTTTAACGAGACCTTAACTCATTTTATTTTATTCATTTTAGTGCAGTTTTGACAAAATTTTCTTGCTAAAAAGTCTTTTGTTACACTACTTTATTTTATTCCTTTGATTGTACATGTTAAATTACCGCTGCCGGTGATAGAGGAACAGATTGGCCGTCTACAAGATTCTCATTATTTTACGACGTTGGATCTCGAAAACGGATTTTTCCATGTCACCGTTGAGGAAGGCAGTAGAAAATATACTTCCTTTGTCACCCAAAGTGGCCAATACGAGTTTACGAGAGCACCCTTTGGATTGTGTAACTCGCCCAGCATCTTCCAGAGGTACGTTAATTATGCTTTCAAAGACTTAATCCGAGAGGGAGTCACGATTATTTACGTCGATGATATTGTTGTACCATCACGAAATATTGAAGAGGGAATTAGCAGATTAAAGCAAACATTAGATGTTGCGGCTGCTAATGGGCTAAACATAAAATGGCAAAAGTGCCAGTTTTAGCCACAGAATCCACAAAGGCGCAGTTGCGCCATCGTTAGTAAAAGTAAACGCAGCCATCAATTTTCCG
>NW_023458640.1:206433-218392 GCF_013731165.1 Rhagoletis pomonella | reverse complement strand
ACAGTATGATGACGCAAGACGAGAATTGCGCAACGAAGCAAAACAAACTATAGCTAAAGTACAAGCAGATAACGAAAAGCAGTATAATAGAAAGCGACGGGCAGCAACAAAATATCGCGTAGGCGACCTAGTAGCTATTGAACGGGTGCAGTATGGGACAGGGTTGAAAATCCGACCGAAGTTCCTCGGTCCATATCGCATAACAGCAGACAAAGGTTTCGATAGATACGAAATGATAAAAGTTGGCGAGCATGAGGGTCCCAAGGCAACCAACAGCAGTGTTGACAAAATGAAGCGGTGGGTAGTCGATTTGGCTTCCGATGACAAAAACAATTATCACGATGACCGGCGTATTGACCACTCACCTGAGGCAGCCGAGTGATTTGGATGACCGAGTGTGGGGTCAGTTATTTCTTCACGAACGTACGGAGGCAGAGCTAAACCGATCGCCGTGGAGGACAGTTCGCTTCGTGGACGTTGATACATATATTTTATAATTTTCCGTTGAATTACTTTTCTTAATAATTACTAACTTTTATTTAACTGCGCTATTGAAATATACCAGTATCTTTAATTTTGAAATATTTAAATATATATTGTAAATATAAATCCTATGCGCATTCTTTATTGATATCTCCCATACATATAATAAAAATTCGTCCCTTATGTATAGATATATGTACATTAGACTGCATCACCAAAAAAAGTTGCGGTTTTTTCCGCCGGGATTACAAAATTTATTATATTCTAAGACGTTCACCAAAATATTTGGGAAAAATATTAAGATTTAAGTGAGCTGGACCGATTTGAAAATACCTCCAAATATGGAGTTTTTTATGAATAAAAATAGTTTCGTAAAGAACTTTTCGAAAAAAGTCCCCTCAGATGACAAAACAGATTAAGCTTAAAAAATCTGCATAAAAATATTTAAAAATCTTTCCAACGGAATCGTAAGAATGAGATTTTTGGTGCTGTTTTTTTATTTTTTTCAAAGATTGATTTACGAAAAACTTGAATAACTGGGCCAAAACTATTCTGATTTAGACTTATGGGATCTCAGTAGAAAGGAATTTTCACACTGTTTTTATTTCTGCCCAAACAAAAAGTCATTCGTGCTTCAAATTTTTTTCAAATACCAACACATCTTAATTCAACTTTGAATGAGGTTCGTTCATCCTACCTTTCTCTTTCATCCTTTGAATGAGTTTATTTGCAAAAAATTAAAAAGGGTGAGAAAATACCTTTCCAATGATGCCTCACAAGTCTAAATCGGAAGAGTTTAGGTTCAGTTATTCAAGTTTTTCTTATACCAATCTTTGAAAAAAGTTAAAAAACAGCACCAAAAATCTCATTCTTACGATTCCGTTCAAATTTTTTTTTAATTTTATTAAAATATTTTTATGCAAATATTTTAAGCTTAAACCGTTTTGTCATTTGAGGGGATTTTTAAAAAAAAAAATTTTAAGGAACTATTTTTATTCATAAAAAACTCCATTTTTGGAGGTATTTTTAAATTGGTCCAGCTCACTTAAATCTTAATATTTTTTCGAAATATTTTGGTGGACGTTTTAGAATATAATAGATTTTATAATTCCAATGGAAAAATAGTACCGATTTTTTTTTGTATGGGGAGTGATGCAGTCTAATGTACATACATACGTTTGTGTGTGCGTGGGTATGTTTGTGTGTAAGTGTGTGTGTGTGTGTGTAAGTGTGTGTGTGTGTGTGTAAGTGTGTGTGTGTGTGTGTGCATAGTAACCCAGTAGAAATCGATTGTATGCATTCATGAAATATGCATGCTTATGAGTGAAATAGTGTGAACAATTCATGCGTAGTCATGAATTTCCAGAAATAAATTCAAATTCTAGGGAACTGCAAGCGAACGTACGTTGTTGTTGTTTTAAGTACATTTCTTGATAAATTCGATTACTATGCAGCAGTGAACTTTTTGTAATATTTTCAGTCACTAACGGGCTTAGTCCTAGATAAAAAATTAAGCTGGATTCAAAACACCGAAGAGTGGGTGCGGAAGGCCACGGTTGCCCTATACAGCTGCAGGGGAGCAATAAGCCAAAAATGGTGTTTAACCCCGAAGCTTTTGCATTGGCTATACACCGTCGTGGTGAGGCCCATAATTCTGTGCGGGGTAGTGGTATGGTGGCCAGTGCTGGAGAAGAAAGTAAACAGTATTAAATTACAAAAAGTGGAGAGAACGGCCCTGATCTGCATTAGTGGTGCTCTCCGCACAACACCTACTATGGCAATGAATACGATCCTTAACATCATACAAAGCGAGCGCGAAGCGGCTCGTTGTGGTCACACTACAATTCTTATTAACCTACAACTACCGAGTACAACGGACTACTGTGTACCAAGGCTCACTTTCACTAAGGTTATAGCGTAACGCTACCTAGCAGAGCATCATGGCTCGAAGGAGTTCCGGGGTCTAGAGATGCCATAAGATTCTACACGGACGGCTCCAAACTAGAAAATAGGGTAGGAGGAGGCGTCTAATCGGAGAAATTGGGAATAAAAAGATCATTCCGACTACCTGACCACTTTCAAGCCGAATTGGCTTCCATACAAGAAGCCGTCGATAGCCTAACACTAGCTGTTATCGCCACCACGGAAATATATATATATATTCAGACAGTCAGACGGCCCTTATGGCACTTGACTCTTTTTACTATAAATTCGTAAACAATTGCCAATTGCCGCAAATCATTTAATGTGATGGCAGAGCAGTTCGCTTTGCACCTGGTATGGGTACCGGGGCACAGTGACATACCAGGAAATGAGAAGGCAGACGAGCTTGCAAAGGCGGGTACTTCCTCTCCACTTTCACCAGTCTGGAAGAGGATGGGTATGCCACTCGCTTCCTGCAAGCTCTTACTAAGGGAGAACTTCCTTGAAGAATCAGCCTCCAGATGGGAGCGCACGGAAAACTGTAATACAACGAAGCTTACATGGCCAAAATGGGATGCACGGTGATGGAGAGAGATTCTCACTCTCAATAAAGGCGATATGTTACTCTTACTGAGGGAGAACTTCCTTGAAGAATCAGCATCCAGATGGGAGCGCACTGAAAACTGTAATACAACAAAACTTACATCGCCAAAATGGGATGTACGGAAATCGAGAGAGATTCTTACTCTCAATAAAGGCGATATGTCATTGGCCATTGGTCTGCTCACATGACATATCCTGTTGGGAAGGCACGCAGAACGCCTCGTGGTTAGTCACAACAACTATTGATGGAGCTGCCACGACGAAGAAAAGCCTGAATCAATAAGGCACTTACTCTGCGATTGCCCAGCACTGGGCAGGAAAAGACTGAAATTCCTAGGTTTAGGTCTTCTAGACGATCTAAGTGAAACTGATAAGTTTGGAATACGGCAGTTGCTAAGGTTCACAGACTCCACGAATTGGTTTAAGGAGTAGGAGTTTTGGATCCATGTGGTATCACAATGGGACCTGATCGGGACCAAGTGTGCTGGCGCCCTCTGGGCCTAGCAGCCACCTCAACCTAACCTAACCTAACGGGCTTTTACAAGATATGCATTTGCATATGTAAATTCTACTTTTTTGTATGTATATACCCGTATGTACCATATATTAAAATGTATCGCAAAGTAGCATTTAGTAGTAGCTTTAATACTGTTCCATTAATTCATTTTTGAATGTTTGTAGTACTGTGGAACTGAGTGACTATCTACATACATAACGTGAATATAGGGGACTATCTTAATCAACAACATATTTCTATGCTTCTGTTTTCAACACCATCAGCATCATGATTTTGTAGGTATAACAGTGATATTTTAGGGTCTAACAAGTAAATAGCTCGATTGAATGCATCTAAAATTCTATGCTGTCTACTGACTACTGATACTTAACGGAAAACAATCATAAATTACTAAGACATAGATGTGAGGTCTCTAGGAAATTCCCGATGCCTATAGCATTTTACTCCGAAGATTCAAGTGGGGCATGGCACAAATTAAATAGAAGAAACATGAAAGAGAGAGCTCACCAAGACAGCAGACAGCGTCGACGTTAAGATGTATTTAATCGAGCTATTTACTTGTCGGATCCTACAATATCACTATTATACCTCAAAAATCGTTTGAAATTCCGTAAAGAAACTACAAATGTTCTACATCGTGCTGCTTAATAAGGGGGAGAAAAACACCTATCAGAAAGGGAACGCAGGATCGATCATTGACCTGACCTTTTGCAGCCCTGTGCTATTTAACAGAATAGAATGGGAGGTCAGAAGATTTCACATGCAGTGATAACTTTGCGATTTCGATAGTAATCCATCCGCCGCGAAGCAGTGTGCAGAAAAAACGGATCACGAAAGTGCAAAACGCTGGCTGGAAAGTAAAATCGCTAGATAGTAGCATGCTGGAATACATGACAGAGCTCCTGCCTGACACGCTCGGCGAAAGCACCGAAAACATCGACACTTGCGCTAACACACTAATGAAGCTGGTCACCAATATATGCGATACATCGATGCCACGAAAAAAGAGCGGTAACGGGAGAACCCCAGCCTACTGGTGGAACCAGGGAATAGCGAAGCTGCGAGCGGAATGCCTTAGCATGCGGCGGCAACACCAAAGACAGAGGGCTAGGAGTAACCCTGAGCATATTCGTATCCAAGCCCCATACAAAAGCAAGCGTCAGGAACTGCGAAAAGCAATCCAGCAAAGTAAGCGCGAGGCTTTCTTGGAACTGATAAGAGACATCGACGACAACCGTTGGGGCAGTGGGTACAACATTGTGCTACAAAAATTGAAAGAAGAAACGCTAAGTCGCCAGTATGCCCCAGAATAATGAAGAAAATTGTCTCTGGACTATTCCCGCAGCAAGATTTGTATAGTGTGTAGAGCGAGCTGAAAGTAGAAGCCTCCGAAATTCCGCCGGTTAGCAACGCCGAAGTGCTTGCCGCCGCAGCCAAGATTAAGGCCAAAAAATCGCCAGGCATGGACGGAATCCCGAATGGCGTTCTCCAACACATAGTTAGGAAAAAACCCTAACTCTTTAGCCAGTTATACACAAGGAGCATTCAGGAAGGTATCTTCCCGAGGAAATGGAAGCGGCAACAGCTGGTCCTATTACCAAAAGGTAACAAGCCCCCGAGGAGCCGTCATCGGCCAGACCTTTGTGCATGCTAGATACTGCCGGCAAGCTACTGGAAACAATTAACCGGGACTCTCGAACTGGCAGTATGGGTTCCGAGAAGGGCGTTCAACAATTGTCTCGGTAGCTGCTGTCTGCGATATCGTAAAAAAAGCACTTGAGGATAAGAGATGGTTTGAAGGTCCCAAGCAGTACTGCGCAGTAATCACGCTGGATGTAAAAAAATGCATTCAACTTTGCCAACTGGGGCCAAATAATCGAAGCAATGATACAAATCAACATCCCGGATTACTTAACAAGAATAATAACCAGTTATTTCAGCGAAAGTGTGCCCTACTACGACACCAACGAAGGTCCGAAAAAGTACCCTATTACAGGCGGCGTGCCCCAGGGTCGGTTCTTGGACCACTCCTGTGGAATACCATGTATGATGGCATCTTCAAAATAAGCAAATCGGAGGGTGTGTCCAATGTGGGCTATGCAGATGACATAGCGATTGTTGTGGTAGCTAAAAATCTTGTGGACGTGTCGCGCATGTGCAGTGAAACCATAGCGTCCGTGAACACATGGCTGCAAACAGCTGGATTGGAGTTGGCGGATCACAAAACAGAGGTGCTGCTGTTGACCAGCCGGAAAAGGGTTGGAGAAATCGAAATACGAGTAGGTGGCTGCACCATAAACTCGAGCCCAGCCATAAAGTACCTCGGCGTCGTACTTGATCGCCGACTGAGCTTCAAGGAGCACCTGAAAAACGCCAGTGAGAAGACAAGGAAAGTCAGCACAGCTCTGGCAAGATTCATGCCAGGCCTCCCAGAGAGGGCAAAGAAGGATGCTGCTCGCGAGCGTCAGTTCGTCCATCCTGTTGTATGTGGCACCAATTTGGGCAGCTGCTGCATCCGTACCAGCATATATAAGAGCACCAGCCTCAGTGCATAGACTAGCGTCACTAAGGGTATGCTGGGCGTTCGTGACAGTATCAGACGGAGCCGCAGATTCTCTGGCCGGAAGATGCCCATTAGACATAGCGGCAAAAGCCGCGGCAGAAAACAAGCGCAGTCTTATAAACCGGAAAGAGACGTTATAACGGTGCATCAACGAGTGGCAAAAAAGGTGGGACACGACTACGAAAGGGCGTTGGAGGAAGAAGTTGATTCCAACGTACACACATGCTGACCATCCCTATTGCCTTTACTGCGATGGTAAATACGAAAATGCAGAGCATATCCTTATGGACTGCCATAGATTCGAACACGAACGCAACCAGCTCGAACGCTGTATAGGGAGCGCATTGTTCCACAAAGACCTGCTGAAGGCGATGTTGTCTAAAGAAGACATATGGAACGAATGCGCAGATATCATCACTGATGTAATGAAGCGTCTGAGGCATGATGAACGAACAGCGCGGCGCGAAAACGCACGTTGAGTGACGACACAGAATAACGTCCAGTGCCTGCCCTGCGAAGAAATATCGGAATTGATAGTCCCGCGCGGGTGCTACAGGCTCAGCGTACGTGGGGTCTGTAGGCGCCAAGAGGCAAATCGGGCATGCAGGTAGTACGGGCTGCTTGTATTTATGAAGATTCCCACCTACCGGGTCGTAACCAAAAAAAAAGACGAATTCTCATTATATATGCGTGTGATATTGTGTATCTAAAAATATATAGATGCGACCCACCACACATGTGCATATACAGTATCGGTCATATCTATAGCACGCCATTTCCAAGTGATATTGTGTGCCCCTTATGTTTATTTATTTATTTTTAAGAATTTTCAATTAAAAGTTAGTTCATTCTCAGACAAACCCCATATATACCCAAGTTCAACAATTTGTAGAAAACTACAAAAAAGTGTAAAAAATTTTCACCTAAATTTGAAACTTTTTTCCCGGAAGTGTTAGAATTTTTTTGAGTACACAGTTTTTTAGCCCCTGCAATTTTAGTCTGATAATGTGCAAATTTCAAGTGGCTACGAATTACCGTTAATTTTTTAGAATTTTTTGTCGCATTGGCTTCCATATAATGAATAAACTCAATTTATTTGTATATGGAAGAAAACCGCAACACCTTTGTCAAAAAATATTCTAAAAAATCAACGGTAATTTTTAGCCACTTGAAACTTGCACATTATCAGACTAAAATTGATTGGGCTATAAAACTGTGTATTCAGAAAAATTCAAACACTTCCGAGAAAAAAGTTTGAAATTTTGGTGAAAATTTGTTGCACTTTTTTTTTTGTTTTCTACAAATTTTTAAACTTGGGTTTATATGGGTTTTGTTAGAGAAAGAACTGTATTTTAATTGAAAATTCTTAAAAATAAATAGATAAATATAAATAAGTGGCACACAATATCACTTTGAAGTGGCGTGCTGTAGATATGACCGATACTGTATATGCATGTATATCGCATAAAACAACTTAAAAAACATTTAACTATGTTTAAATCAGATTTTTTTTTTTAGTTGACCATTGGCCTCGGAATTCACGATAGGGAATTTATTTCAGACGAATCGAAACAGTTTGGCTCTTTTGAGCAATATTTGGAGTTTAAAATACTATTTCATTTAGGTCCCTATTAATTTTCGATCGCTAGATATTTGCTTTTATACAGCGTGGCGACGAATAACTGTTACCCCGGTTTTTTTGAGAAATAAAAGGGTCATTTATAGATTTTGCGAAAAAAGTATTTTATTTTTAATTTTCCACAGATTTTACTTAAGTTGTATTAATTAGTTAATAAATTTTAATCCTTATTTACATTTGTCAGCAATTTAAACTTTGAAAGAAAAGTTCATTTGGCACGCAAGTCTTTTTCAGGTGTATTTTTTCTTAGGCTTTGTATAAAAAAATACAAAAAAGAAAAAACTGTATATGGTTTGGTCGAATGAATGGCCGTCCTAGTCACCAGTTCCGAGTCTATTCGATTTTTGAGTATGAGGCCTTATGTTAGACAAAAGAGGGAGTATAAGGGACTCGAAATAGAGAAAATTTGCCTATGGTTACAGAAGATATGGAATAAATTAACTGACGAAGACCTGCGTGCCAAATGAAATTTTACTTTCAAAGTTTACATTGCTAGCAAATGTAAAGAAGGATTAAAAGTTAAAAACTAATTAATACAACAAAGTAAAATCTGCGGAAAATTAACGATAAAATACCTTTTTCGCAAAATCTATAAAGGACTCTTTTATTTCTCAGAAAACTTGGCTAACAGTTATTCGTCGCCACGCTGTATATAAATTTATTTTTTGTTGAACTTAGACCTTGGAACTCAAGGTCGAGAAACTGTTTTTGATGAATCTGAATAATTTTCCTGTATTAATCAATATTCGGGCTTTATATAGCCGTTTAGTTTATGTCTCTATCTGGTTTGGATCGGGAGATATTTGATTTTGTCCATTTTTGCCCAAAACAGAACACAGTGCGTTGGCGTGAAAAAATATGGGGGTCCACGAGTTGTAAGTGGGGATCCACGAAAATTCATCTGGTCTCGATAGTAAACCACCAAAATGCTTGCTTGAAAGCCTATTTGTTTGACTTTAATGTATAGTGCTCTTGACGCACTGGTGAACTTACCGTCACTTTGTGTCATCGTACGTGGGGAAGCCTTAAAGGCCACCTGAAGACTAAAAAGAAACGGATGTCGGTATAACACTGAGTGCGGCGATGCGGGAATTGCCGGCGGCAGATAAATATTTGAGCACTTGTGTCTTTTCAATGCTACAGGATAGTACGCCACCATTACCTTTGTTGAAGAGATTCTACAGAGAGAGAGACATCCCTGAGGGGAATGCTGGTTTAATTCCAGCACTGAACCCGCACTCGCACATTGTCGAATCTTCACTGATGGCTCCAAAACTGACTCAGGGTCAGGATCTGGAGTATTTTTTCGAAGTTAATGGGGATAAGCTTGACTTTTTCTTTTGAGGAATATGCTTCGGTCTTTCAGGCTGAGGTACTTGCAATCCTCAAAGCCATAGACTACGTGGCGGAAAATAGGTGGAGGGGAAGGAGTTTACGTATCTACAGATACAGCCAAGCTGCACTTAAGGTATTGGCCAGCCCTCTATGTGAGTACTTCCAAACTAGTTCGCAAATGCAAGTCACGACTAAATTATGTTGGTAAAGATAACGAGCTTGCTTTACTCTGGATGCCGGGCAACTCGGGAGTGCCTGGAAATGCGACATCTGACCCTTTGGCCACAGTTGGCTTAGACCAGGTATTCCTCGATCCGCAACCAGTTATAGCACTTCTCACTTCGGCCATCGAAGCCACCATCAGAAACTGGGTGGACACTTCGCTCAGCAATGACTGGGACCCATAGAGTGGATGCAGGTGGGCAATCGTCATGTTTCCTTCAATCTCAGAAGGTCTATCTACACATTTTCCAACAGTATTTCAGAAAAACACAAATGTATTTCGTAAAAGGCAAAATGAATTTCAGAAAAGCAAAAATGTATTTCAGAAAAACTCAAATGTATTTCAGAAAAGGGCAAATGTATTTCAGAGAAGCTCATATGTATTTCAGAAAAGACCAAATGTATTTCAGAAAAAGCCGAATGAAATTTAGAATAACCCAATTGTATTTCAGTAAAGCTCAAATGATTTTCAGAAAAACACAAATGTATTTCAGAAAAGGGCAAATGTATTTCTGAAAAACACAAATGAATTTCAGAAAAGCACAACTGTATTCTAAAAATATTTTTCTTAAATACATTTGCGCTTTTCTGAAATACATTTACCCTTTTCTGAAATACATTTGCGTTTTTCTCAAAATCATTTGAACTTTTCTGAAATACAATTGTGTTTTTCTGAATTTCATTTGGCTTTTTCTGAAATACATTTGGCCTTTCCTGAAATACATTTGAGCTTTTCCGAAATACATTTGCCCTATTCTGAAATATGTACATTTGAGGTTTTCTGAAATACATATGAGTTTTTCTGAAATTCATTTGGCCTTTTCTGAAATTCATTTGGCCGTTGAAATACATTTGTGTTTTTCTGAAATACTGTTGGAAAAGGTGTAGTTTTTTCCTCTCACTAAGAAGACGGGACTGCTGACTGGTCATTTCACGTGGCACAAACACCTGACTGTGATAGGCGTAAATGACAACTCCATTTGCCCAGCCTGATTTGAAGAGGCTGAGATGGTGGAACACTTCTTGAGCTTCTTGCTTGCTTGCTTGTTTGCCTCGATTTAGATTTATCTAGATTCGATCTTATGTTTTTTGTCAGTTTCTGAATTTAAAGTTCCGCGTAAAAAGCTTTGCAGTTTTGTTGTTTCAAGTTTTGTGTTTTAAAAATGCGGGTGACGAATATTTTTCGCATCACTTTAAAACTCGGAGCGATAAAAATAAAAATGATGCCATCAACACAAATAAACTATTAGACAAATACATCACATGCAAATTCACGAGTGAGCCGAACATCTGAGCGGTCTATTTATTGCTCTTAAAAAATATAACTCCTCAAAGCGAGATAGTTCTTTCATGGCTTTACTAGCTCTGTTTTTTTAAAACTTGCAAGTATGTAATCACATTATTTTAATAAACAGAACACAAGAAAATATTTTATTTTTATATTTGCCACTCCGAATTTAGTTTTGGAACTCACTCGCGATGCGTTAGATTTAATCTTCACATTTTTTGATGAGCTTTAAGAATGTGTTATAAAGGATGGATGTGAAGTATCAGATGGTCCACCGAAATCAGTAAAGTTTTGAAAGGGGTCTACGAGAAAAATAAGTTTGGGAACCTCTGGTATACTATGTAGCATACCTCTGCAATTTTGTAAGATAAACTAAAAATGTATACATCGCTTTAAGCAGTAATTACTTTAGAAGTAAACGTCTTGGCTGTTCACCAAACCGGTCTAAAGTTGTATCAATAATCTCAGATTGGTTCTCTCATACAAACACACAAACGTAATGGCAAAGTAATAAACAATTGAACTATAAATTTAATTATGTATTATTTTACCGTTCAATCCATTTTCGCTCATTGTCGACTACAGCCAGGTTTTTACCCTTCTTAAATGGAGTTACTTTGAAGTTAGCGAGAATAACTTGAAACAGAACCGGTTAATCCACATATTCACATTTTTAATAATGAATATTCACAAATTATTTTGTTTGTATTGAGTGTATGATTTTTATATAGTATATACCTAGGAAAAAACTTGAAAGGGCGCTCGGGCTCCCTGCCCCTACCTGGCTACGCCCATGATTAGATACATACATAAGTGTAGTTAAAGTATATTCCAAGCGTACACTGTTCAGTACAATGGATTCTGTATCGAAGTACAGTGGTAACTCGATTCTTGCACATAATCAAAACCGGGCTCGGTGCAAGTTTCGAGATTGTCGCAAGCACTGAGTTTTTATTTTCCATAAAAATAAAGGCACTTACATAATGAATTTTTTTTAATTCAATTTTATTATGTCTAATATTTCAATTCAAAACACCTAAGTTCAATGCGTTCGTATACATAAAAGTAGATACATATATAAATACATATATAATGTGGAAGTAAAGAAATTTAAAATTTTTGTTTGTTTTGTGCAAGCTCGCTTGTTCAGTACTACGCTGCTAATCTTATTGTAAGTATTGGGCCAATCACCCTTCTTCAACAGCATAAAACGACGGGACTTGCCCGAACTTTATTCAGTCAGTCACACGATTTGTACATTTGTACAGATTTGTACATTTTGGCACTCACAGAGTGGTGTTGTCTAGAAATAATGAGTTCAATCAATAACAACTTTCCGAACAACTCCATTCTGTAACTGTGAAAATGTACAAATCTGTACAAATG
>NW_023458640.1:204350-206423 GCF_013731165.1 Rhagoletis pomonella | reverse complement strand
AAATGTAAACGTTAACAAAATCAGGAAAACCAAAATGTAGCAAGTATGGAGTTCACAATTTTTGGATGTCGCAAGTACTGAATACGTAATGGAAAATATTTTTATGTTGCAAGAATCGAGGTGTGCAAGTACCGAGTATGTGCAAGAATCGAGTTACTACTGTATTGACGTGTTACTTATTTTATTTAAAAGGTTGCATTTTTATACCCGAGCGCACTTGTGTACAAGCATATTATGTCTTTGTTCACATAACGGTTGTTTGTATCAGCCAAAAGGAATCGAGATAGATATAGACTATTATATACATAAATGATTAGAATGAAAAAGGAAATCGATTAAGCGGTGGCTCTCTGTCCGTCCGTCCGTCTATGCACACGATAACTCGAGTAATAACTGAGGTATCTTAACGAAACTTGGTATGTATACTTATTTTTAGCGTAGGACGGATGGTATTGAAAATTGGAAAAATCGAAAAATAATCACGCCTACCTACAATATAACGATAGTTTTCAAAAATATGATATTTTAGTACATAACTAATCAAGCTTCGTCGGCCGCTGTGGTGTAGTGGTAAGCAGTGCGCGCTTCCACTCCACAATGCCTGGGTTCAAACCCTGGTCAAAGCAACATCGCAAAAATATAGAAAAAAGGTTTTTTCTTAACAGCGGTCGTCCCTCGGCAGGCAATGGCAAACCTCCGAGTGTATTTCTGCCATGAAAAACAGCTTCTCATAAAAATACAATCGCCGTTCGGAGTCGGCGTAAAACTGTAGGTCCCTCCGCTTTGTGTGACAACATCAAGGCGCACGCCACAAATCGGAGGAGAAGCTCGGCCAAACACTAACATATGTGTAAGCGCCAATCTATTATTATTATTATTATTATTAATCAAGCTTACTCACTCAAAATTTATACATATATACAATCATTTTTAGACGGAAACTAATAATGACTCAAGATTTCTCAAGGGGGCCACCCAAATTTCACTTTTCGATTCAACTTTACTTTCATAGAAAAAAATTACTGTACTTTTGACTGACTTTTTACCAAAAAAAATTAGCCAACTTAAAAAAAATAAATGTAATACAGATGAACTGAAAAGCAGAAAATAAATTAAATATAATAATCAAATTATGCAATTAACCGTTTACATACAACTATATTTGAAATCAGTTAAGAACCTGCCTTGGCGTCCATGCACAAATTCTTCGTGCCCACACTTCTGGTGCACAGTCAACAATTTGGGTTTAATTTTGAATCCGAGCTGCTGCCTTTTTTAATCTTTTATGGTCTACTTTTTAAACCAGTCAATAGCTTAAGCAATTTTTAATATATTCTGGTTTAAATTTTAGTAATTCTAGTTTCAAGGTTTCATATATAGAAAATTTTGTTTAAAATCTAGACCGTAATAGAAAATGTTTGCCTCAATATGCCAATAGGCATAAGGGTGTCTCTCAGAGAGGGAGAGCAAATCTTATGAACTGATGGCATCAACACAGCGAAATTTTGTGTTGATTCAAACTGAAATTAATTAAATTTAAATTAATTAAAAGACTTAAATGAATGTACTCATAGCATCGCTAATGTAAACGAAACAGAAAATTTTAAGAAAAAGTTACAGAACTTTTTTAATCAATCTACTCGAATCGAAAAGGTTATAATTTATCTGACGTGCTGGTGCAGTGGAGGAGATAGGGTTCATTAACTTCAAATGGCTTATGACAATTTCCGTAGTAGAATAAATATTTTTAGAGAATTTGTTTTTGTATATTTTTGTACATTTTTTTTTATTAATTATTAATTTCATTTCAATGGTTTTTACATTGTTACCTATTTGTTATGTATGCGTTCCTCAATCACATGGTTTTTTAAATACAATTTAAAAAATTTATTACTTTTAGATTTGTGTGATTTAATTTATGTGAGTTTTACAATCAGTTTACCTTAAATTTTAAATAGTTTTATTTCATGGTATGTTTAAATTAGGGATGTAAATTTTTTGGCTTTTTACGATCCTGGGATTTTCCGGATGTCGTTATCACAATCCCGGGATCCCGGGATTAGTCCCGGGATT
>NW_023458640.1:202006-204250 GCF_013731165.1 Rhagoletis pomonella | reverse complement strand
AGATATGCATTACTTTTCAACAACTTAAATCGAAATTGTTTGAGAAGCTCTCCTACTTTGTTTTTGTTATTTATGGCTTTATGAAATTATATTCAACAATTTTTATTGAGCTTGAGGCCGTTTTTTATGAAAAACTATCGTGGAAAAGCAACAATAATTTGAAAAAATGGTAGAAGTGAATAGCTATTTCGGAAATCACCACATTTCCTCAACAGACTTCTTTCAGTGGGATTCGATCCAACGACCCCAGCTGACTCATCTTACCATAAAATAAATAAGAAATAAATGGTTTTGAAACCTACTTTTTTATTTTAAGTGGCGTTTTTATTCTTTCTCTCTGACGTCAGGATTTATTTTAGAATTAATTTCAAAGATATGATTAATTCCAAAAATTATTTAAAAAACTCAATGCATTGTAGAATAAAAATATGGGTACCAAATAAAAGGAAGAAAAGAAGGAAGGAAATTTCTTTAGAATTTAAAAAACTTAAAATTTTTTAGATTCACAAGGACGAATAGGTAATTTTTTATCCTTAACATATAATTTTTTTCAAAAAACAAATATTGCGAAATTTCAAGGAAACAATATTAAAAGGACATTTTCAATACCTACCAGTGATTAAATTCTACAGCATTTCTTCTTTAATTTTTTAAATCATTTTGGAACTACTTACGTCGGGGTGAAAAACTAAAACCGCAATTTTACAATATTTGGCCCATGTTTTCACGAATATATTAATTTTTGTGTGTAAAATTTACTATCGCACGGTGTTGTATATACAATGAGCTTGACATTTATGAAAAAAAATTAATTATTAAATAAAAAAATAAATATAGCCAATACTGGTGAAGAAGAGGAGTTTATATTATTGCCATCAGTGCAATCCCGGGACCTAAAAAGGCCCGGAATCCCGGGATTAACATTCCTAGTTTAAATGGTTTCAGATATTGAATGTTTACTCATATTCATAAAAGTCATGACTCAATGTGGATCCCGGAATAAAACCCAGGATCCCGGGATCACAATTTTCCTCATATTGTGGCGTTCTAGTACGTACTAGGGATGTTATTTTTTTCGATTTTTACGATCCCGGGATTTTCGGGATGTCGTTGGTTCAATCCCGGGATTTAGATATTTATTATTTTTTCAACGACTTAACATGAAAAATTGCATCAATATGGTTTCTCCTCCTAGCTCTCCTACTATATAATAAATCTCCAACCATGTAATAAATAATAAGTAAATGGGTTTGGAACGTACTTCTTTATTTAAAGTGCAAATTATTTCATAAGTAACAAACCGAAAGACAGTAATTAAATTTATATGCCTTTAATAATACTTTAGTGTGTACATATCTGAAAAAGTAATTTAAGGTAGTATGTCGAAAAAAGCTCGATGCTTCATAATACTAGTGGCAGAAATAAAAGGGCCTTAATTCGACCAGTTTTGTCTATATTCCTTTTGTCTATCCAAAATTTAATTTTTTTATAAAAGTCTACCTCATATTACACATAATTAACTGCATATAAATGGACATTTCTCTGACGTCATGATTTATCGAACCCTAAACGCCAAAATAACGTAAGCGATATTGTTTTCCTTTTGATGCAGAAATATTTCAGAGCATCTAGATGCATTTCTGCATCAAAACGAAAATTTTCAAAAAAAAATGTCGCTTACGTTATTTCGGCGGTTAGGGCTCATTATTATTTCAAAAATATGGTTAATTCCAACATTTAATAAAAAAAAATTCAGTGCAATGTAGAACAAAAGTATAGGTACCAAATGAAATAATTTTTTTGGGTTCATAAGGACGAATAGGAATTGAAAATGGCCCTTTAATCTATTTTATTTTATTGAAGCTAATAAAGTTAGCCCTTAACATATAGTTCATTTTTTCAAAAATAACCAAAAAATGTAATGTGGTTTAACTCTACACTCATTAACTCTACTCATTTTATACCCACACTGGTTTTTTTTTTAAGTATATTGCACTGAAATTTTTAAATAATTTTTTGAATTACTCATATCTTTCAAATTTCTTTTAAAAATTCCTGCGATCAGAGAGAAAAATTAAGAACGCAATTTGACTATATTTGGCCCTTGGTTTGGCGAATAAAGTGATTTATTTTTGTGTGCAAAATTGCCTGCCGCAAGGTATTATATGTATATTGAGCTACACATTTATAAAAAAAAATGTTTGTTATTGCCACCAGTGTAACCGGGATTAACATTCCTAATAC
>NW_023458640.1:196322-201906 GCF_013731165.1 Rhagoletis pomonella | reverse complement strand
TTTTCTTAATGTATATAGTCACAATTGTACACTCACTACATGAATACATATATGTATATGTACATTATGTATGTATGTATATAAGCCCAGAAGTAATTTTGATAATGATGATTTCGTTCCTTTAAAAAAATGTTGCACTACCCCGGTGCAAAATGTGTTTGGTGTTACACTCAACGCTGTAAAAGGGAATTTTTAGCCTTCTTGTCCTTGTATAGCTCGTGGGTTTCATAATATTGTCGTTTTAAGCAACCATCTGATGTTCAGAGCAACCATCTCCCCTGACAAACTTCAAAGGGCAAAGAGTGTGCCTTTTATGCCTTAAAATAGTGTGATATTTTAAGAAACAAACACAAAATTTTCCCATCGTTTGCCTCTATTTTTGAAACAAACACGAAAAGAGAAAAGATATTACAGAACAACTCCTAAGGAAGTGCAAAGCACATTTCAACAGCACTACACACAGAGTGCTTCCAGTGCGCCTTCTCGAGAAGTGAGTAGGCAATTTGTCACGTAAATAAACTGACATGATCTATACAAGATTGAAAATATGTTAGTATGAACGATTGTAACAAATTTTATTCAAATAATCATTTCAAAACATATTTACATGTTGTGGCTGTAGCTGAGTGCGTAGAGATGTTTGCTACTATTTGTTAGCTTTCAAGAGAAGCCCAGTTCGAATCCCGTTTGACCCAAAATATAATTTTTAGTTTTTGTTATGGGTTTTCTTGATTGCGCAAAAGTGTTTGCGAAAGTGGAAACGCAATGCCTTGCAATTGGGCGCATTTCATATAAAAAATAAATAAGGAAATCATGCAGATCGTAGGGCCTTCTGAAATTGCCTTTTACTCCTTCTTTTTTCTACTGGGAGTATACATACATAATTATGTTTTGAATACACATTGAGGTTGAATGTATCTAAATATGTTAACTAGAAGTATTACTTTGTATATATTTGTTTAAGAGAACCTAGACTAAGTTAAATATATAATATGTACTGCAGTTAATTTACTTTTTTATTGTTTTAAGAAACAAAGAAATAATCTGATAAATCTTGATTTAATAGTTAAGTTTTAAAATTTTATTTTTTGCTTTTCAGTTCATTTGTATTATATTTTTATACCCGAGCGCACTTGTGCACAAGGGTATTATAACTTTGTTCACATAACGGTTGTTTGTAACAGGCAAAACGAATCGAGATAGATATAGACAAATAATAATAATAATATCCCAACGGTTTTTACCCTCCATTCCCGCCCATCCGCACGAGGGGCGCAGTCCGCATGACGTACGGAACCAGTATTTTAAATTTTTGCGCCGAGTCACGATAGGCAGGAGTTTGTTAAGTGTCGAGATCTAAAACTGTTCAGCTACAGAACTAAATTCATCAGCCGATTTTATGTCTTTATTTTAATGATTCATTTATTGAGACAGGACAGTATCGATTTCTTAATGCTGAAAAGCGGATCTGATATATCAAACGTGCTGGAATGAGAGTTAAAATCCTGGCATAAGCAACGGAGTGGGTCGTGCAATTCAAAATTAGTTTTACAAGCTTTCAGAAATAGGGGGAAAAAGTGTCTTGATACCCGGGAAGGAACATTAAGGCTAACTTCGCCAAGAAGAAGCGGACTTGAAATTGAGCCTGTTAATAATTTAACTATAAAAATTGTACCAAGTATTTGCCTGCGGCTGGAAAGTGTAGGAAGATTAATAAGTTTTAATCGGCTCGTATAAGGTGGAAGGTTATATTGAGAATCCCAACGGAAATTTCTTAAAGCAAAAAGTAGGAATTGGATTCCAAACCACCGAACCGTATTCCAGAATTGGCCTAACTAATGTTGTAAACAGGGTTTTAGTGATATAAGGATCACAAAATTCTTTTGACCATCGTATCACAAATGCAAGTACACCTTTAGCCTTGTTGACTGTCACATTAATATGAAGATTAAAATTAAGCTTAGGATTCATTGTGATACCAAGGTCCACAAAATTGTATACCTGTTCCAGGTTATGGTTACCTATTGTATAAGAAGTGGGATGAACAGCTCTTCGCGAGAAGCTCATTACTTTACATTTCTTAAGATTTAGAGGCATAAGATTTACTTGACACCAGTAAGCCATGCTGTCTAAGTCTGATTGTAGCAAAGACCTTTCTTTAATTGAAACGTACCATTTATAAAGCTTTACATCATCTGCATACATTAAAATTTTGGAAAATGTTATATCTGTAGAAATATCGTTTATAAAAAGCAAGAACAGAACCGGGCCTAGGTGGCTACCTTGAGGGACTCCTGAAGTAACATCAATGACGTCAGAGATAGTATTTTTAAACATTACCCTTTGTGTTCTATCATAGAGGTATGAAGAGATCCAACGTATAAAATTAGGTGGAAGACCAAGACGATCAAGTTTGTAGATGAGCAACGAGTGGCACACTTTGTCAAATGCTTTACTGAAGTCAGTATATATAACATCAACAGTTTTGCTTTCACTAAATGCTTTTGAGATGTAGGATGTTAATTCGAGTAAATTTGTAGAAGTTGATTTGCCCTTGCAAAATCCATGTTGACTATATGAAATGCTAGAAGAGATAGAATGCATCAACTGATTTGTTATATTTGCTTCAAATAATTTAGGAATTGCAGAAAGCTTAGCTATTCCCCGGTAGTTCTCCACTGAAGATCTGCTACCGCTTTTATGTAACGGGGTTATGAACGATTCCTTCCATATAGTTGGAAAAACGCCCTCTTTAAGAGATAAGTTAAATATCGCTGTTAACGGCTCATAGAGATAATTAGAACAATTTATAAGAATACAAGTAGGGATCTGGTCAGGACCATAACTGAAGGACTGCTTTAAGGATTTCAGATAAACTACTACATCATCGGGAGATATTACTGGGATATTTATTGAGTTCATTGGACATAGTTTAAAAGGATAGTCAATGTTAGCATGTGAGTTAATGGAATAATTGGATTTAAAAAACTGAGCGAACATGTTAGAAATTGTTTGATTATCACTAGAGACGGTATTTTGATACTTCATGGCGGAAGGAAACCCACGTACATTTCGCTTGGAGTTTACGAAGTCATAAAATGATTTGGGGTTATATATTATACGCCGTTTGATTTTACACAAGTAAGCTTTATAACACTTTTTGTTTAATTCAAAAAACTTATGACGCAAAAGTGAGTATTTTACATAGTATGAGTGTAAACCGGGTTTTTTGTGTAATCTAAAATAACGCGACTTTCTGTTTTTCAAATTTTTCAGGTCTTTAGTGAACCATAACTGTGTTTGCTCTTCAGGAACATACATGCGTTTAGGCACATGCTTTTCAAATAATTTATGTAAAGTAAAGTTAAAAAGTGCATCGCTTTGTTCAATATTTTCTTTAAATGCAGGCCACGACAATTTAGACAGTTCTTTGTTAAGCATTTTAAAGTTGGCTTTCGAAAAATCAAAGCGAATATTTGGTTCGTATGCTTGGGTACTGCAATTTTGACCATCACTTATAACTTCGTAAGATACCTCCATAGCAGGGTGGTAGACATCTTCGGGCAAAACTAGTGGATCACACTTATTTACAACGGACTTAGATGCATCATCAACATAAACAAGATCTAATACTTTACCAAACTTATTGTGAAGTACATTAACCTGAGTTAGGCAGAGTTCAGCCATCTCCTCTAAAAATACGTTGTTGCACGCACTAGACGCGAAAGGTACGATATCATTGTCAATGATGTTCCATGATATGCTTGGTAAATTAAAATCACCCAACACAATCATTGAGTCAGAGGGTTTAGTCAGTAAATTAACTGATTTCAGTAAAGAGATGAGTCGTGAATACACCAATGTGTCAGATCGGGGAGGGATATAGCATAGAGCTAAGTAAATAGACCCTTTTCCAGCCTTTACACGAATGCATTTGAACTCTACTGAATCAATGTGTGGAAGACTAACTTCTTCAGATGGTATTGAAGAGTCTACAGCGAAGAGTACGCCATCGCCGATTCTGTCCTCCCTATCTTGTCTATAGATATGATAATTATTTGGAAGAATCTCTGAATTGAAAATGTGAGGTTTCAGCCAAGTTTCAGTAAAAGAAAGAATATTATAATTACATTCAAGGCCTTTAAAGTATAAGTTCGTTAATTTAGTATTTAAGCCTCTTACATTTTGGTAATAAATACTTAAAGCAGATTTAATAATTAGTTTTTCGATTCAGTGTTATGACGGGGAATATTAGCTAAGTTATTTACTTTTTTGGGCCTATATTCGAATTCACGAACGAAAGCTCCGGGGGGCCAAAAAGAACTACTAAGCAGCGCATTAAAATTATCTAAATTTACGTCAATTTTAAATGAAGCAATATTTCTTTCGTAATTAAAATTAAATTTTCTGATGCTTAAGTCGACAGTTGTAATTTTTGATGAGATGTAAAGCTTTATATCGTCTTCGGTAGTGTCTCTCGAAAATCTAGAAACAAAGATTGACTTCTTTGGCGGAACCACAACTAGTTTCCTCGTATCAGACTGGACTACCGGTGGAGGGGGTTGAGTTTCTGCGTTAGTAGTTGAGGATAGGGAAGGCGGTGGAGGCTTTGAAGCAGATTTCGTTGCACGGTCTTTTGCGGCTGAGGATTCTGATGCTGGAGGACACGGAGAGGATAAATTAATTAAGTCCGCCGGAAGATTATTCTGACGTGCAACGGCAGCAATTTCCTTAGATGGACTATGAAGACGCTTACGTTTAGACACACGGATATCCTTAACAGATTGCAAGGTATCTAAGCATTTGATTGATTTAAACATATTTTCATAATGCTTAAATTTTTCTGTCAGTACCGACAATTCTCTTCCTATTTCTGTAAAACCATTTCTTGTTTGCCTAAATAGCTTGAAAAGATCAACTTCGGTTGACCTGCACTTTACGCAAGACCAGCGAAGGCCCTTGCCATTATTAATAGCGTCCAGAATTCTTCCCGTCAAACCAGCACATTTCAGATGGTAAATACCATCACACAGCCAGCACGATAAGTAGCGTTCAGAATCGCTTTTAATTTGGCAAGTATCAAGATCACACTTCATATTGAAAGATTTATGTAATACACTCGTTAATAAAAGACAAACAAAATAAATTATAACAATTAAGGAGCTGATGTAAAAAGCTTTAAATAAATGTAGCGAACAGTTTGAGTATCACTGTAACTATGACACTTAATAAACGCAACGCAAACAGCTGTGACAAGAATTACTAGAAGAAGTAAACAAAAAGAGTAGAACAAATGTGCAAAAACAAAATGAAAGTTAACTACAAAGGATACAACAACAATGATAGCAACAAATGACTCGGCAAAATTAGAATGTATGCTAGTGAAATTTAATTAAATTTACTTTAATGTAAAACCAATAACTTTCACTTAGCTTCAATTATTTCACACTCTGATGCTCATAAGCACTTTTTATCACTACTTTAACACAGAATTAGCACAATGAACTTAGTAAGTAGAAAGCTAAAATCAGAGCACAATAAAGTACAACTTCACAGCTTGACGTTTGCTTCGTTTTTGAAATGT
>NW_023458640.1:192347-196222 GCF_013731165.1 Rhagoletis pomonella | reverse complement strand
ATGTAATTTTGTATACTCCCTTTAACATTGGATGTCCTAGGAGGGGGAGTAATCCCTTTTACCTCCTAAACGAGCAATCGGGGAGCACACACAGAAATATCATCCCACAAACCTCCTAAAGGAGCAATACCTGAGTACTCCCATAAAAACCTCCCCTATACCTCCCAAAAAGACAACAAGGGAGTGCACATAGAAAAACATCCTATATTCCTCCCAAACGAGCAATAAGTGAGTACTCCCATGGGAGGCATCCCGAAAGCCTCTTCTACGAGTAATAAAAGAGCTTTTCATTGCCTATTTACGCAATCTATTTATTTAATTATTTAAACAAATGTTTGTATACAATATTAAAAGATCTTAACTGATACCTATAAGTACGAGATCAGACAAAACATAAATAATACTTATTACTTGTACATTATTGATTAATTTTGTAGTTGCTGTTGCGAACAAATGTATTAAAAGTAAAACAGAATAATAATAAAACGGTAAGATAACTACATGATGTCCTGGGTTTCAGGGATGCTTGGGTATTCAGGAGTTCACGCAAGTAGGGAGTGTATGAAACTTTCTTGTTTTAATGTGTAGGTGACTTTGCCCATCCGATATCTTTGTCACCCAGTAAAAGATCTGGACCGGCTTGGTATGAACGTTAAAACCACGGAGTCATGCGTAAGTGCTGACACTCCTAATAATTTGCCAAATCTGAAAAGTATTTAGCGGTATCTAATACAATATTTATTAAAATTAAACAAAAGTTGCAATACATACCGACGCACCTTCATTTAAATGTGTCCTATCGACATTAAATTATTGAATCCTCCTTATATTGTTTCTATATGAAATATTTTCTGTAGTTTTCCTTATGATAATTTTTCCAATAACACAAAAATTCTTTTGAACGAGGTGCCTATAGCTCCCCCATAAATCAAAAGGAATACTCCTGGATTGCTCTCTTAGGAGACATCGCTTTTTGTTCGTAAGCGAGTAATAACGGAGTACAAAACCGACAAATCTCAGTTATAGCTCCAAAATCATTCCTCAGCGAGTATTCTTTTATTGCCCACTTGGGAGATCTCCTGTTTGGCTCCTAAACGAGTAATAAAGGAGTACAAAATCGACAAAAATCGTTTATTGCTCCAAAATCATGCCTCTGGGAGTATTCGTTTGTTGCTCGCTTAGGAGATCTCCTATTTGACTCCTAAGCGAGTTATAAAGGAGGTCAAAACCGACAAATCTCTCTTATTGCTCCGAAATCAGGCCAAAGGGAGTACTCTTTTATTCCTCACATTGGGAGATCTCCCTTCAAGTTCTAGTGGGTTAAGAAAAAAACTAAGCTACCAATGAAAAAATCTATATATGAATATGTAACAAAATATTGATTAGTCAAATGAAAATGCGCAAGAATTTTTTGTATGAAATATCAGCAGCCGCTGTGGTGTAGTGGTAAGCAGTGCGCGCTTCCACTCCACAGCGTCTCGGTTCAAGCCCTGGTCAAAGCAACATCGCAAAAAATTTAGAAAAAAGGTTTTTTCTTAACAGCGGTCGCCCCTCGGCAGGCAATGGCAAACCTCGGAGTGTATTTCTGCCATGAAAAACAGCTTCTCATAAAAATACAATCGCCGTTCGGAGTCGGCGTAAAACTGTAGGTCCCTCCACTTTGTTTGACAACATCAAGGCGCACGCCACAAATCGGAGGAGAAGCTCGGCCAAACACTAACATATGTGTAAGCGCGAATCTATTATTATTATTATTATTATCAGCAGAAAATAATGTTTCGCATACGCCACGTACACCTGAGTAGGTATTGTATTTGCATCGAAAACAAGAGCTGTTGCTGTAAGTAATAAACAGAGAAGATCTAACAAAATTTTTTTTTAGAAATATTTTCTTCAATAAATGCAGTTTTCGAAAATATAAACGAAATGTAAAACACCCATTGAGAACATATTTTTAATGCAACCTGAATATTTATAATGCTTAAACTAAAAAAAAATCTGAATTATAAAAATATTTTTTTTAAAGCTCCAATCAACCAAGTCACTACGCTTACATTTCATCATCAATTTCATCAACTTTCGTCAAATACTTTAAGAGAAAATGAGTTTTGAAAAAAAAATTGCTTAAAAACGTAATTGCTTATAAAAACTTAAAAAAATTAAAATTTTTCAAAAAAAAAATCTCAAAATCCCTTTCACATTTATAAACCTCTCTGCCCAAAAATTTTCACGCAAAAATTCCAACTGGACTGAAATCCGAGGTCGAGTTGAGAAATATTCACCCATATATGTACATATGTATCTATATACACATATATAGGTAACACTTCTATATTGCTAGTACAATATGATCGCAATGAGTTTTCCATTCGAAATCAAAGAAAGACAGCCATGAAAATTTTTGTGATTGTAGAAGTATACGTGTATACCCAGTAGAAATCTAAAGCATACAACATCGCTGTTGGTGGCATGAGCTTGCTGCTGTGTTTACATGCCTGTATAAACGAACCTTCATTTCCATTTAACACGCGTATGCGTACCTTAATCATACACGTGTACTACTGCTGTATGCATATGGCTGTATTAATGTTTCAAACATACAAAAATGCATTAATGGAACAGTATTAAAGCCTTCTTACAAGATATGTACCCCCATATGTAAATGCTACTTCTCTGATTGATTTTAATATACGGGGACATACAAAAAAGTAGCACTTACATATGCAAATGCATATCTTGTAAAAGCCCGTTTGTGCTGAAGATAGTATCGCACAACACGTCGCTTCACTAAAATTTTTGTACAAGACTGAAAATATTCCTAAAATTCCACTTCAAATTATCAAGAAATGTACTTAAAACAACGACAACGTACATTCGCTTGCAATTCGCTAGATTTTGAATTTATTCGTGGAAATTCATGACTACGCTTGAATTGTTAACACTAATTCACTCATATAGCAAGCATCCTTCAAGAATGCATACAACCGATTTCTAATGGGTATTTGTAAACTACTACATAGAATGAAGTGCCATATCATAACAGGACTGGTTCAGGGAATTCAACAAACAAACAATTTGACGGTCATGTTTCCTTCACACTAAAGTGTATATCGAGCCCCAGCCGAGAAAATGAATTAAGACGTCTTTTTACAAAATTTAATTTTCATGCATAAATGCCTCTTAGGGCCGTTTGCACCATGTCTAGTTCACGCTAACTGGAGGTACATCCTTCAGTTAAGCACGTTAACTGCTTTATCGATCACATGTTATATGATGGGTGTCGATAACGTCGATAAAGATGTTTAACTGGGAGTTAGAATTAACTAGACATGGTGCAAACGGCCCTTAGTGCGCCTGCATTAAAAAGTAAATTTAAAAAAAGGTAATTCTCTAGTATAGGGTAACAACCCCTAAAAAAGGTCCGGAAAAGTCGGGAGGGGTACCAAACGACGCGTTTCGGCCCCCCTATTAACAATCCGGCGGGGGAGGGCTAATATTACTAACCATTTAAAAGTTGTGAGCTTTTGTTAAATTTCGTTGTTTTGTATGGGCAATTACCCCGAAAAAATACACTAAATCACCTGTCCTCAGTTTTTAAACACTATTAAAATATATAATTTAACTAAATTATTAAACAAACACATAGTTTTATCAACCTTATATAGATTATTTTGTTACTAAAAAGAAGTTGACAATCTTTGCGAACTGAAGCGCGAGATTCCAAAATAGCTATAGTGCTGCCACTGTATTAGTATTTCGTAATAATTCACTTTTCCTTACAAGGTGTGTGCAGTGTTCAATGCCTTTCGGTATCTTCTCTCATTTAATATATATATAAATAATGAAAATTTTTAATAAAAATCGCGCGATAAAGT
>NW_023458640.1:190167-192247 GCF_013731165.1 Rhagoletis pomonella | reverse complement strand
TAAGTGTGAAGTTTTATTCGCAAACTTAGAAAATAAGAAATTGTTTCACTGTTAAGACACTTAGATGCGTTTGTGTTTGGATATAATGCCAACAGACAGAATAAATATTACATGTAGTTATTGTCTTCCCAGATAGCGCATATTCAATTCTGCCTAAATTACAAAACTTCATTTTTGCCCACTCCCAAAGGTTTAAGGTAAGGGAGAAATTTATATTTTCAAGCACTATGTACACATATGTATTTTTTTAAACAAACTTTTTTGTTGAGAACTTATTTAAATTCCAAAAACCGAATGCCAACTTGAATTAAAGGAACCAACACTGAAGTGAGTCAAAATGAAAATAAAAGAGCACAAATTTTTATGTAAAGCAAACTCTCTGGGAATCCTACGAGACATCTGCCGGTCATATGACCGGTCATCCAAATGGGAGATCTGCAGTCTTTTGGCATAATATTTTACATGAGAATTGAAGGGATTTCTGAAAAATCTGACCAGTTCTTTTGTGTAACTGTGATTTTGCATCCCTTATCAACATATGACCTCGGTTGATGTTAACTTAAGGTCGTTGTTTCACTGCCTTAAAATTGAAGGGAAATTTATACAGCGTTTTTTATGTGTATTGGTTTCTATTTGAGTGAATTGAGAATCGGTCAGTCTGAGAAGGCCTTGTAGGGAAGACAATAGGTTTGTTCGCCGAAAATCCGGCGAGAATTATCACACAAAATATCAGATAGTAAGAAAAAATGCTCCCAAATTCTCTCTCATGTAGAGAAACTTGTATTTTTCTGTACGAACGCAAATTTGAAAGTTTTTCTGTTTACTATATCGACTCTGGTTGAGATTGCATTCCGATTAAGAATACAGTTTTTTTTGCCGAGTACCTTTCAAATCATTGGAATTAACTAAATTAATTAAGTAAACAAGTATTAACTTACATTTTGCATTTTAAAATCGCGCCAGTTTGTAAATTTTTTAATTTCACGAACTTGTTTATTCAAATTATCGTCGACAAAAAATCCAACCTGTGCCACAATTATATGTTTTTCCTAATTGTAATTCTTGCTGGCAAAATTTTTTCCTGCTCGAATTTGTAACTTCTCCCCAAGAAATAGTCTTTTTACTCGTGATTTATTTAAATAAAAAATGTGAAATTTAGTTGAAACATTTTACCCATTTTTAGCCGGTTTTATTTGCCTATTTAGCCGGTTCGTCCAAAAAGTTCTGGCAACACTGATCATTTGCTGTACCTCGCATTACGATTATTTTATTGGTTCGTAAGATATACCTGATTAATTGGAACCACTCTTTTTTTAAGCTGAATAACGGTAAATTGCAAATATCTCGAAAACGTGTCCATACAAAAAAATTAACTCGATTTTCGGAATCAGCGAGCGATTTTACATACAGATTGGATAGTGGCCTCTGGAGAACAAAATCAAAATTAAAATTTGTGATCCAGTGTAATAGGCTCATATTTGCAACTTTTAACGTAACCTCATACAATAATAATGGCATTTACAGTATTTGAATAACTCAGTCTGAGGGCAGGACCAGGATGAATTTATTCGCATACAAATTTATTAAATCAAAAATGTTTTGGGTAGGCGTCGGGGCCAATGATAACCACCAGTTACCACCTCTGCATGGTTGTAAGTCATGCAGAGTCCCTACGGCTTATAGCGCTGTAGCTTTGCCGCTTAAGCTCTATAAGAGTTTTTGGGGGTGTGCGTCAAGCGGGAGTGTTGAGCACCGGTTATTTATTTAGGTTAGAAAATTGGGTAGGCGCTGTGATCAATGGTAGCTTTTGTACCACCTCTGTATGCCGACAGCAATACAGAGCCCCGTGAGACAACTCCGAAGGAGTTGTGATGCATCAAGCGAGTTTGTTGAGCATGATTTGGAGTGCCAGCAATTAACTACTTTAGTAGGTTTTGTTCTGCGGCAGTTGAGAAGTGCATTAAAAAATGCATACCCAATGAAGAACGAACGAATAATTTTTAAGCACAAGTGCGTGGTTTATTCGCTACACTTGGTTTTGGGCGGGAGTGCAATATACAATTGCGTGTGTGTGTTCGCT
>NW_023458640.1:188732-190067 GCF_013731165.1 Rhagoletis pomonella | reverse complement strand
CACCTCTGTATGCCGACAGCAATACAGAGCCCCGTGAGACAACTCCGAAGGAGTTGTGATGCATCAAGCGAGTTTGTTGAGCATGATTTGGAGTGCCAGCAATTAACTACTTTAGTAGGTTTTGTTCTGCGGCAGTTGAGACGTGCATTAAAAAATGCATACCCAATGAAGAACGAACGAATAATTTTTAAGCACAAGTGCGTGGTTTTGGGCGGGAGTGCAATATACAATTGCGTGTGTGTGTTCGCTGTTCTTTGTTTATGCGGGAAATGCATAAGTCGCTTAAACAGTCTTTTATGGGCTTTTTAGGTTAAGTTTACATGGGAGGTATGTGTTAAAATAATCCCTTCATGTCGAAAAAGCCACAAAACTTGATTTTTCAGAGCCACCAATTTTTGCGAAATTTTCACTTAAACTCACTATATCTCAGACGTTTGTGTATCGATTGATTTAAAATTTGTACTCAATAAAGTAGATTCTATTCTCAAGAGGATGCGTTTAACTACACTTCTTAATACTTACTAAAAACAAAATGGCGGTTATTTTAATTTTTTATAAAAATTAAGGAGGTGGTTTTTACAAATGAAAAAGTTGTGTTATGAAGTTTAAAATTTTTGTTTTGTTTTAATGCAGTATTATAGAATTTATTTATTTATTTTATATGAATTTCAACATTTCACTTAATATTACTTCCAAAATTATTTGTGCAAGTGCTATGTAAAAATATTTGATATCTAGAGACGAGCGCCCGCTCGTTGGTGTCACCTTAATATTGTAAGAACTTTAGAACAACTTGTTGTCTAAACATGAAACTTTCCCACAAATTTTTGTATATACATATTTGTCTATAATGCTGCATTAAAACAAAACAAAAATTTTAAACTTCATAACACAACTTTTGGATTTGTAAAAAACACCTCCTTAATTTTTTTTAGAAAGAAGTTAAAATATCCGCCATTTTGTTTTTAGTAAGAAGTGTAGTTAAACGCATCCTCTTTAGGATAGAATCTACTTTATTGTGTACAAATTTCAAATCAAACGATACACAAACGTCTGAGATGTAGTGAGTTTAATTGAAAATTTTGCAAAAATTGGTCGCTGTGCAAAATCACGTTTTGTGGCTTTTTCGACGTAACGGTATCAGTAAAAACTTGGTTAAAATTAACTTTAAATGTATTTTTGAATAAGCTATCGATTACAATTCGTTTGAAATCGCTTCGTTGTCGCCCAAACTTTGCGAGAAGAATAACGGACCTCTCTATATATAAACCTTGCAACATTTTTACCAGGGAACGGATTTTTTTCACCCAAAATCCTATAACAAAATAAAAAAAA
>NW_023458640.1:187699-188632 GCF_013731165.1 Rhagoletis pomonella | reverse complement strand
GTATTTTTGAATAAGCTATCGATTACAATTCGTTTGAAATCGCTTCGCTGTCGCCCAAACTTTGCGAGAAGAATAACGGACCTCTCTATATATAAACCTTGCAACATTTTTACCAGGGAACGGATTTTTTTCACCCAAAATCCTATAACAAAATAAAAAAAAATTAAATAATGAAACAGGAAGGAAAAGGGGCTAAAAAAGACAAAACCGAAAAAAATACAAAAAAAAAATTGTATAAATGCTTATTTTACAAGTAAAAAGAGAAAAACTATGAACTAGTTTCATTATATCAAAAAATTTTACTTTGAATCTTTGACTATTTTCTCCTTTCGAGTTTTTAGCTCGCAAAACTTTAATCTCCGTAGTTGTAGTAACATTAAACCACAAGATGCATTTTGAAGTTTTCTGGCAGCATTTGTATTAGATTTTCGCGAAGGAAAGCCTTGAATGTACTAGACGTGTGCTCGACGTGAGTTGATACAAGTGGCGCCCAATTTAAATATTGAACATTTAAAACTGTCATATTATAAAGAATAAGGGCTTTTTCCAATTAAAGTTAGTAAAGGCAAATATCTTAAAAAAGGCAACATCAGATGTGTGTATATGGAATCAGGGAAAGTTAAATCGAATATACTCTATCTCCTTAGCAGAAAAAAGCAATTTCGATAAAATCCGTTCCCTGATTATTACAAACATATGGGCAAAATTTCGGAGTTATATATACATCGGTGCACTTTTTATTGCATTTTAAAGACATTTTTGAGGTTACGTTTAAATAGGATGTATGCTTTAAAATAAATCAATCTCGCCAGCTTTTCGTTTTTTTTTCTTGATTTGTCTCCATATATGTTGCACACGGACTCGACTCCTTCTACTTTTCCAAAAAATATATGGGTCTGTACCACTGTGCGATGTTGAAATTTACATACATAC
>NW_023458640.1:185217-187599 GCF_013731165.1 Rhagoletis pomonella | reverse complement strand
ATATATGGGTCTGTACCACTGTGCGATGTTGAAATTTACATACATACTTATGGTTGACTGATGGCTCTAGAACCATACAGTTGCGCGTGAACTCCATAAAAATCGATGATGGCTGTATGTAATAAACATAAAAGATCTAACCATTTTTTTTTAGAAATATTTTCTTCAGTAAATGCAGTTTTCGAAAATATAAACGAAATGGAAAACACTCATTGAGAACATATTTTTAATGCAACTTGAATATTTATAATGCTTTGATTAAAAAAAATTCTATATTATAAAAATATTTTTTTTTAAAGCTCCAATGTCATTACGCTTACAAAAAAAATTTCATAAGCTTTCGTGAAATACTTTAAGAGAAAATGAGTTTTGAAAAAAAAAGATTGCTTAAAAATGTAATTGCTTATAAGAACTTTAAAAATTAAAATTTTTCAAAAAAATTCTCAGAATCTCTTTCACATCTATAAACCTCTCTACCCAAAAATTTTCACGCAAAACTTCAACTTGACTGAAATCCGAGTTCCAGTTGAGAAATTTTCAGCCATATAAAAAAACTTACTTATATCGCACGCTTGCCTTTTGGTTTCACTTTTACAATTTCATTTCAATTTCATTTTGTCTTGAAATGTTTCAATAATTGTGTAAAACAACGCAGAAATATTTACGCACAAATAGTTAAATTGGAACTGTTGATTTACCCCTGGGGAAGCATTGGAAAATGGTCTAGAATTAGCATTTTGACACTGGAAATGTAAACTCGATAAACAGCATTTTTGGGCAGAATACTTTTATATTGTCAAAGGTATGCAACATTTCTTGTGCATATAACTCCGGCTACGCCATCCACAGTATATTTACGTATAACTCACTCCCAAATTCACAAAAAAGTGCATTTTTCAGACCGTATTTATTAATAAATTAGTGACCGCAAATTACAAAATTAGGGTTGACAATAAATTTTAGACCATTGACTACAAGGTGTGTAAAATTTTTTTGATCGGGTCACCCATTCGAACACAATAGCCCGAAATCATTGGCCAAATAACTAAACCAGTTAAATCGTTATTTGGTTTTCCTCAATCAACAATTGCACCAAGACGCACACAGCTGATTCTCTCAAATTCACAAAGAGCGGATTAGCAGTACCGCGATGGCTGCAATCTCTATTTATCTCAATCGGGATTTACATACTGCACCAGTAGTCTCAGTGCTCGCTATTTTGCTGTCGCCGTGAAAAGTTGTTTGCAACAGAGTGTCCAGATTTGGCGATTTCGCACCAATTTGGCTTTTTTTATATTTGCGGGTAAAAATTTAGGAAATCGCCATTGGCGATTTTTGGCGATTTTTTCCCCTTCAATTAAATATATTCCAATTATAAAAATATACAAAACTTAATTTTCCACGATAATTTTACAAAAGAGGCTAATGACGTGATAAACTTGACTTAAGAAGCATATTAAAAGACTATAGTCAATTAAATACTTTTAAAAAAGGAACAAATTTACGGTTGCGGTTGAGTTCGGACGTGTTCTTTATTAGCTCAAAAAAAAATCATATTTATCGTTTAACTAATAATACTTAACCATCGAAAGACACACTAAACTATTACTGGAGTTTTGTGTCGTCGCGAACTGTCCTCAACAGTATAAAAAATCAAACCGTGACCGCGAAAAATACCTAAGTAAACAATACGACATTGTGTGTATAAGAATAATTAAATTTCTTGTTTACATACAAAACGGTAGTTAAGTAAGAGATGAGTGTCGAGGGCGCTCCCCTCAAGGAGCGCAGGCACTCAATGCAAAGCGCAAGCAAAATAAATGCATATTTGACAATTACTGCATACAGCCCAAAAAGCAAAACCAGCAACCAGTGTTGCCACTGCCTTAGCCTTTAAAGTATCTATAAAAAATCGAAAACTGTATCCAAATGTATCCACCGAACAGTACATCTATGGAAGAAAAACTCGGCCCCTTAACAAACTTATTAACACGTAGTCAGTAAAGTTAATTGCAGCTTTTTGACATAATTTTCAATGGGATACCTATCAAAAAAGCTGCAACTAACTTTAGTGTCGACTTAATTGTGACTATAGCTACGGGCCTTTGTTTTCCAAATCTGTTTCTAAGAATGGGAAAATACTGACTACAACGACGAGCCAAAGTCTACACATGTTCGATGTTTATTACTACGATTAGATTCCCACAAATAATACATGCAAAAAATGTTTCCTAGTCTATCAAAATAATACTAATTGAAACTAATTTTGACCTGTTACATTTAGTTCAGTAAATTGTTCTTTCCTGCTGTTATGGTTACAATGTTTTTCAATCAAACTGGTGGATTGGGAGCTATCTATGAAATTAAAAAAATGTCTCAAAA
>NW_023458640.1:176834-185117 GCF_013731165.1 Rhagoletis pomonella | reverse complement strand
CCCCCCCACCTACCTTCCCCTAAAGTTTGGCACGTTACTTCTGGGACACCCTGTATACTTAAATAAGAACAAGCCAAAACTTAATGTTAGAAAAACAAAAGCAATTGTAACACTGGTTTGCAGCAAAAATGTTCTATGGATGCCATTATCCAATTTCTATGTAGAATTGCTCGGTGATTCCGAAAAGCTAGTTAATTTTTTGTTTACGGGTACGTTTTCGAGATATTTGTAATTTACCGTTATTCAGCTTAAAACAAAAAGTGGTTCCACTTAATCCCGTATACCTTACGAACCAATTTAACAATCTTAAAATGAGATACGCCAAATCAAAGCTAATACAATACTCCATAAACCATATATACCTCCGATTGAACTGATAGTTTCTGGCAATTTAATTAAACATTCCATTTTTTTTTTATTTTATGAAAAATTTAAAAAAATCAAACTTTAACAGAAGGCAAATTTAAAAATAACAGGTTCTGTGCCAAGTTTTTACATTTGTGCTAAAGCCTGTTGTTACAAAAAAAAAAATCAAGTTACTAATGAAGGAAAGCGAGGGGATAAATAGAGAAGTAATGAGTGGGCAAATGAAAATACGCAACCGACTTAAAAAAAAAAAATATATATATATATATATATATCCTGATCCAATGATCGGATATAAACCAGATTAGTATGGGACCACCTCTGAGACACTACCTTTCCCATGCAAAAAGAATTATCGAAATCGGTTGACGTGGTCTAAAGTTATGCGGTAACATACTTTAAAAAATAAAAAAAATATTCCGACGAACTGATAACCTCCTCCTTTTTCGGAAGTCGGTTAAAAATGAGCAGGAAAAAAAGTTACTCATACGCCACGTTCACCTGAGTAACACCCTCATATAATTGTTAAATTGGTTCGTAAGATGTACGTGATTAAGTGGAATCACTTTTTGTTTTAAGCTGAATAACGATAATTTGCAAATATCTCCAAAACGTATCCATAAAAAAAATTAACTCGATTTTCGGAATCACCGAGCAATTCTACATAGAAATTTGACAGTGGCACCTGGAGAACAAAAACCAAACTAAAATTTGTGATCCAGTGTAATCAACGGCGAAGCGCATGATGACCTGATTGTTAATGATGAAATAGATAAAGACGATGAAATAAGGTATTCGTCATCGATAAGAAATAAAATTTCGATAAACACCTAGATTAAATTTTAAGCAAAATTTCAAAAAAATATATATTTTTCCGGAGAATGCGTAAGAAAGTGTATATAAATAGCGCCGTAAAGATATTCAATATCATGATTAAGCTACATTTCGAACAATTTTCGACCATTCTATTCTTAGGATCCAATGAGATGAAAAACAGAATGCAGGAATTGCAAAACACACCCTTTAAAGTTCGAGCACATATGTGCTCGGGTCCAGTATATTATATAATACAATGCAACGCATTCCTTTGGCTTGCAATTTCTGCATTATGTTTTTCATATCACTGAATCCTAAGAATAGTATGGTCGAGCATTAATCGAAATGTGGCTTAATCATGACATTGGATATCTATACGGCGCTATTTATAGACACTTTCTTACGCATTCTCCGGCAAAATCTAATTTTTTGGAAAATTTACTTCAGATTTAATCTAGGTGTTTATCGAGATTTAATTTTTTATCGATGCCGAATACTTAGTTTCATCGCATTTTTCTATTATTTCATCATTAACAATCATGCGCTTCGCCGTTGATTACAATTGCTTTTGTTTTTCTAACATTAAGTTTTGGCTTGTTCTTATTGTTATTTGTGATAAAAAAAGAGAAACGTGTTTTTTTTTTACTTTGAAAAAAAATTTTTTTAGAGGTCGCGCTGGTCGGTTTTTTATAAAAACGCTGATGTTCTCAATTTTTTTATTTTTGTGACATGTTAAAATGCAGCTAAAAATGTGGTTTTTACGTATAATTACTCTGGTATTATTGAGGAACATTCCCTTAAATTCACACCTGTCTTGGGACAGTTAGAATGGGTTTAGTTCCCGAAAATATTCTCTCGAACAGACATTAGTAAAATTAAAGCGTTTGTACTGAACGATTTACGCGTTGTCATGGGTTGGAGCTTATTACCAGGGGTTTCTGGGGTTGCTAATTAGGAATCTGAAGTCAGTTTTTCAAAATTCAAAATGGCGATTAATCTTTTTTTTTTAAATTATTGGATTTGCTTGAAAACCGGCACTCGGGAGTTTTTGAGGTCGCCGATTACGAATCTGAAGTCAATTTTTTTTTAATTCGAAATGGCGGATCCAATATGGCGATCAAATAAAAAAAAAATTACTAAAATTAAAACGTTGATACTGAACGTTTTAAGCATTTTCAAGGGTTGAAACTCGTTTCCAGGGGGTTTCTGGGATAGCTGTTTACGAATCTGAAGTCAGATTTTCAAAATTCAAAATGGCGGTTAAGAGTTTCAAACAAATCCAATAATCTTTTTTAAAGTTGGTCGCCATTTTGGATCCGCCATTTTGAATTGTGAAAATCTGAAAACAGATTCGTAATCAGCAACCCCAGAAACCTACTGGAAACGAGTTTCAACCCTTGACAATGCTTAAAACGTTCAGTATCAACGTTTTATTTTTAGTAATATTTTTTTTTAATTTGATCGCCATATTGGATCCGCCATTTTGAATTTAAAAAAATTTACTTCAGATTCGTAATCGGCGACCTCAAAAAGTCCCGAGTGTGGGTTTTCAAACCAATCCAATAATTTTTTCAAAAAATTAATCGCCATTTTGGATCCGCCATTTTGAATTTTTAAAAACTGACTTCAGAGTCCTAATTAGCAACCCCTGAAACCCCCTGATAACATGTTTCAACCCATGAGAACGCGTAAATCGTTCAGTATCAACGTTTCAATTTTATTAGTCTCTTTTCGAGAGCATATTTTCGGGCATTAGGCTCATTCTAACTACCCAAGACAGGTATGTAATTAAGGGAATGTTCCCCAATAATACCAGAGTAATTATATGCAAAAACCACATTTTTACAGGAATTTTAACATGCCAAGAAAATAAAAAAATTGAGAACATCAGGGTTTTTATGAAAAACCGACCAGCGCGACCTCTAAAAAAACTTTTTTTCAAAGTAAAAAAAAACACGTTTCCCTTTTTTTATCACAAATAACAATAATTTGAGGTAGTGTTTATGAATTTCCAAAAAAAATTTTTTTTTGAACCACTCTAATATTGACATTTTTCAAGTTTTCATTTAACCGAGTAATACATTCCTGACATGTATCTCCGGACGTATACAGTAACGTATCATCAGCAAATTGGCAAATCTTTACTCCCAGTAGCATATTTTCCATATCATGTATACAGTATATTTTGCTTAGCTGCACATTCTTCTTTGCACGAAAATTTTCTTTACTACTTCAATGAGGAAGGTATCCGAATCCCTATGAAACCAAATATTGGCGGAGCACTTACCATGTAGAAATTACTGCAAGCGAAATTTTTACCGAATGTTATCTAATTATCTATATAACTACATAAGTTGATAGCCATTTTTGTTGTTCTGCGAGATGAGCAAAATAAATAAAAGGTTGTAAAATTAGGTAATGTAGGGCCAGTGCAGGTAAACGTAATACTTTCATTGATAATTGATACCAGTCGCACAATTTTTAAGGCAGGTATCGCCAATGTGCAGGTATGTTGAATGCATCTATCGGAGCAGTTTCCTTATAAATGTTAAAAATAATGCATTTGATGCGCATTTTGGGGTAGGTATCTTAAATGTGCACTTAAGCATAGAGGCAGCAAAGCAAAATATACTGTATATATTAACAAGAACAAAAGTCCAAGTTCGGGTGGAGATGAACATTAAATACCCGGCGCAAGTATTAAATATAGTTTGTCACCTTTCATGGTAGGAAGAGTGGTTTTATCCCTACTTCTAACAATTCCGATAGTGTGTTCAGTTATACTTAATGAGATAAACTTATATAGTTAGATGTGGGTGGTATCACGCCCACTTTCCAAAATTGTATAATAATGTTACTCATTTTCAAGGGATTGTTGTTAGTATAAATTTTGAGAAAATTAGCGTCCTTAGATTTCGAAATATCGAAGATTCAAGAATTACTGAAATTTACTGTTATATGAAGTGGGAGTAATTTTAGTCCGATTTTAATAATTTTTAACGTTTTACTTTTATGTGGTAAGCGATATACTCGTACCAAGTTTGGTACAAATTGATCGAACGGTTACCGAGATATACATACGTGGTCTTAACTGGGCGGTGTCACGCCCATTTTCCAAAATTTTATCCTAAACGTGTTTTTCGCTAAAGAATTATTGCTAACATAAATTTTGAATAAATTAGCTTCTGTATTTACCGATTTATCTATGATTTCGTATTTTTCTAAATTACCATTATATGGGATGTGGGCGTGGTTATTGTCCGACTTTTTAAATTTTCGGCCGTTTGGCATGTCTTGCCAAGACCAACAACGGTGCCAAGTTTGGGATAAATCGGTGCAGCGGTTACCAAGATTTACACATGTAATCATAAGTGGGCGTGGCTAAGCCCATTTTCCAAAAATTTATAATATTCTTACTTTACGTCTAAAAATCATTGCAAATATGAATTTTCAGTGAATAAGCTTCAGTAGTTACTAAAATATCGCAGTTTTCGTATTCCTGAAAACTACCGTTATATTAGAAGTGGGCGTGGTTACATTGGTTACGATTTCGCCCATTTCAATACCAACCTACCTTGGGTTAAGGGCAATCCACATACCAAATTTCGTTGGGATATCTCAATTTTTGTCGAGTTTTCGTGTACACGGACGGACGGATGGATGGACAGACAGACATGGCTTAATCTACTTCTCTTTTCATTAAGATCATTTATGTCCTGCAGGGAAACCGCGGACTGGTGCATAAAATCTCTAGTTCCGTACAAGATCTTTATCGCCAAAAACGAACCAGTCCGAAACTAAGTAGATCCCCACCAGTTCAAAATCAGCGAAATGTGGGACTCTTAAAAAAAACTATTTTAGTTCTCTTTTTTCATTATAAATCTATATCTAAAGTGACGAATTTAGAACTGGTTCGGAATTATAGAAAAAGGGACGCAGAATGTAGTAGATCTTATCTGTCGAATTTAGAACTAGTTCGAAACTATCGAAAAAGGGATGCAGCGGGGGGCTTGTTTACTTTACATAGATATGTGTTTGGCGGCTTTTCCTTTCAAATGCACTTTCATTCTGCACTTCGCAGATGCTATTTCATAGTTTGGTAATACAAAACAAAACTTTGTGTTAACATATTAACAAATTGGGGTCGTCTGGAATCTAACCAATAACAGCGAGCACCTCTGCAAAGTTAGCTACAGCCAAAGGTATGTAAACGTACATTTCTTACAATCATTCAAACAAATTTAATTTCAAATAGAAAAAACGTTTCTTTGAAAATAATGTAAAATCGCACACGGAAGAACCGAAAAGATTGAAAAATCATGATACTTTTTTCTTTCGTCTGGCGATTTTAAAACTGCTTCGGAACTAAAGAATTTAGAACTAGTTCGGAACTATCGAAAAAGGGATGCAGCGGGGGGCAATTGACACTTCCTAGGACATCGCCATGTTAAATTCGCCAGTTGTTTGTATGCAAAAGAGATTTATCGCGAACCAGTGCTGGGTCTAAACGTAATACAGGCGCACCAGTTCAGAACTAGAGATTTTCCCCACAGGGTGTGTACATTTTTTTATATCTATCTCGATTCGTTTTGGCCGTTACAAACAACCGTTATGTGACAAAGTTATAATACCCTTGCGCACAAGTGCCAAGCACTGCGCCCTCGGATACACCTAGCACTATTGACCGAGGACTCGAGATGCTTCCAAAGACTTTGGTGCACTGCCATCTGTTGTTTAAGTAACTCTTAAACCACTGATTTTCAACACCTTCAATTCCATACCGCTTAATTTTTATACCTTTCATGAGCATGAAATGGTATTATAACTTTGGTCCAATGTTTGTAAGTACCAGAACAAAAAGAGATAGACCCATTAAAATGTATACTTATATGATCAGAACGTCGAGCTGAGTTGATTTATCCATGTCCGTCTGTCCGTCTGTTTGTATGCAATCTAGTCTCTCAGTTTTCGAGATATCCGGATCAAATTTGGTAGGTGGGTGTATTTTTATAATGTATTAATCATTTGTCGGAACCGGAAGAACCGGACCACTATAACATATAGCTCCCATACAACTGATTGTTCAGATTTGAGATTTTTTTCCATAACTTCTTCATTTATGCAGCTAGGAACATCAAAATTCGCACCGTTTTCACCCATTATTAACAGAATACTTACAGTGAAAATAACAAAGATCGGGTCACTATAACATATAGCTCCCATACAACTGATTGTTCAGATATAAAATTTTGCGTTATAACTCCTCCATTTATATAGCTAGGAACATGAAATTCCGCACTGTTTTCAATAATTATCAACAGAAAACTTACAGTGAAAATTAAAAAGATCGGGTAACTATAACCTATAGCTCCCATACAACTGATTGTTCAGATATGAGATTTTTCGTTATAATTCATCCATTTATGTAGCTAGGACCATGAAATTTCGCGCTGCTTTCACTCATTATCAACAGAAAACTTACAGCGAAAATAACAAAGATCGGGTCACTATAACCTGCAGCCCCCATACAACTGATTGTTCAGATATGGGATTTTACTGAAAAACTCCTTTATTTTAACAGCTAAAACCGAGAAATTTCGTAAGATATTTTATAAATAATAATACAAAGTCTACTGAGAAAATCGTCCAAATCTATGCTGTATAAGCTTTATCTCCTATAGCACTGATTGTTCAGATACCAGTTTTTGCGGTATATCTCCTTTATGTAGGAAACTAAACCCAATAAATTGTGTTACCGGTTTACATACCGATCACATAGCAGTGAAAATCACTTAGATTGGTGCCATATAAAGTATATCTTCCATACCTCTGATTGTTTAGATGCGATTTTTTATATAAGTATGTAACTCCTCTATCGATGTATGCAGATATATTCAAAATCAGTAATCTGTCAAACTAAAATTTGCAGATGTTCATGAAAGGTATGAAACCTTCGGCATAGCCGAACACAGCGCTGCTCTTACTTGTTTTAATTCAATTGTTTCCAAGGCTCATTTGGAATCCAAAAATTCAACAACTATACAATTTCCTGCGTTCAATTCTGATTTCCAATGTGAAACTACTAAATTTAGCGCCGTATCGCTGCTCTGACGTTGTCGGAATCCCGATTGGTGTTCAGAGATTAGATGATTGTTCTCCATGTAGGCTTCTTACAGCTTGTGAACAAATTTTTCGTATATTTTGATTTCAGACATTAACATATTTATTGGACGAAATTCTTATGGATTACCGCGTTTTTATAAGCTTTTATTTAACTTGGTCATCCCGCGCAAATCGCGGAAATTTCCAATCGATTTTAAACTGACTTCCCGACAAGTTAGAGACTTGAAATTTTCAGCATAGTTCCAATGACGATGACAATGCAATTTAATATATAAATGAATTCCCCCTATGGTCCAGGGGTCTTGATTCAAAGGCGGTCAAAAAATAGTAATATTTATGGCTAACAGAGCGTAATTTGCCAAAAAACGTAAAACCACTATAAAATTGTTAAACCTGCCGGCGATAGTGTAGCAAAGCTATTTGAGGCAAATTCTAAATATCAACCCAGTCTAGATATGAACCTCGTTCCAGGAATTAGAAGACTCCTGATGTCGCCCCGCCGGAAGCAGTTAAATATTGCGCCTAAATATATGCCATGCTACAGCGGAAATGGACGACACGCCATTTCTTTAAATAAAATTAACTGCTGTTATATGTACATATGTATGTTTATACAAAACGTAAGCAAACAACATTTTGCTTGCCAAGTCTTCTGTTCTCTTTCATTGCAAGTTGAATTATTTTAATATCTATTGCAAAATTTTTTAAATAAAATAAAATAACACTTTTTAATATACAACGCTTTTATAAATGGACTAAAAATTATAAAATAAAATAATGTAAAAAAAATATTTTTTAAAAACAAGCTTTTATTTAACCTGTACAATCAAAGGAATAAAATGAAGTAGTGTAACAAAAGATTTTTTAGCAAGAAAATTATGTCAAAACTGCACTAAAATGAATAAAATAAAATATGTAAGTTAAGGTCTCGTTAAAGTTACTAAAAGCCATTTAGTGAAAGGAGTTATTCAAACTCTA
>NW_023458640.1:136691-176734 GCF_013731165.1 Rhagoletis pomonella | reverse complement strand
GGGGTAAGTTAGATGGAGGTATTTTCATTGGAATTATGTCTATTTTTAAATAGTCTGCGAGTTCTCTTAGTTCGCTGAGCGCTGATTTGTATGCAAGTGGTTTCTTTCTATTAGTAGTCGGATTTTGTGGTGAAGGATGTGGGACGAATCGCAGAAAAGTTTGTGGATTATGCGACTCCTGAGGCATTTCAAACGATCTTCTATAGCTTGAAAACCACTTTCCGCGGGTAGGTTTTTAATTGGCGGTGTCCTAAATGCCCTTAAGCTCCTCCGTACCGCAGCGTGGAATGGTGCCTTTATTTTACTCAGTGAGGATTTCGCGCACTTTCCGTACACTTGCAAGCCGTAATCTATTTTACTTTGTATAATCGACTTAGTTATGTTAAGTAACGTATTTGTATGTACAAAACTTTTCCTTGAAGACAAATATTTTATTATATTAAGTCTGGTAGCTAGGTCATTTCTTAATTGAATACAATGGTTCTTAAAGCTATTTTTATTATCAAAAAGTACACCTAGTGTTTTCATACAATTGGTGTTAGCTATAATTTTGTTGTTGTACTTATAGCGTTTTCTTTTCTCGAAAAAGGGCTGCCCTTATTCTGCCTTGTGTTAGCGCTGTCACATTTTCATGTTCTTTTCCCAGCCCTTTCACAAGGCGTCGTGTTCTTTTCTCAGCAGGTTGCGCTCTGATCCGGCGAAAGTGCTGCCTTTTCTGCCCTCAAATAAACGTGAGGGTGAGAGTTGCATGGTTGATTTTTAATTTAATCTTGTAAAAATGCAATTATTTTCCTTATCAGAAATAAGTGTTTTGCTTTAAAATTGTTAAAGACTTACAGGCCAAGTGAATAATTCAGCTTTATTAAGTTCTATAAATAAATTGTGATGGAGTAGTATATTTTCTGTTTCATTCTCTTATAAAGAACGCAACATTTTCTCAGGTTTCAGGGCAACGCAAAGTAAGAGTTCCCATATAAAAGGGCAGAACTTATTTTGAGAAAAGAAAACGCTATTAATCTCTAATCGGCTGCAGTTGCGCTTTTTGCAAACATGTAGGTGCTTGCATTTTTCAAATGCAATGAAAGCACCTGCATGTTGCGACCATGCGTCTATGGCGCTCAAAGCATTTTTGAAGGAGTTTTCAATTTCGTGTGTTTGTTTACTATTGCTTAAGAGAAACAGGTCATCGGCATATAGACAGTGCTTGATGTTGTTTTGTTGACTCATAATCCTGCTGATGTCTTCAAAGGCTATTAAGAAAAGCGTGACTGAGAGCGGAGATCCTTGGGGGATCCCATTATGCAGGGAAAGTATGGGGGAAAAGAAGCTGTTTACTTTGCAACGGAATCTGCGATTGCTAAGGAACGATTTTATGTAATTAAGAATTTTTGGGCCCACTTTTTAGTCTTGTAGCTTCTTGAGAATTATGTGACAGCCGATTTTGTCAAACGCTTTGGAGAAATCAATGCTAAGGATGAAGGTGTGATTTTTTATTGTTTAGATACGTGGTGGTCTAAGAAGATCAGGGCATCAAGAGTGCTGGTGCCAGATTTAAAGCCCGTTTGAAACGACGTTGAAAGCTTTTTTGTTTTTAAAAACCATATCAGTCTTTTTGATATTATTTTCTCCATTACTTTACTAATGCAAGGCATCAAAGAGATAGGCCGATAGCTTGTAATATCTGATGGATCCTTTTGAGGTTTCAGTATCGGGACAATTACGGCTGTCTTGAAACTTTGTGGTATTATACCTTCATTAAAAATGGAGTTGTAGAGGAGGAGAAGCCTGTTTGTTAGGGACAACGGAACTTTCCGTATCATTTCGTAGTCTATTTTATCGAATCCTGGCGTACTCCCTTTAGCTGTCTTAAGGGCGAGATCTATTTCATTCGATTTAATGTCATTCTCAAGAAATAATGCTAGGATATCTGTCACATTCGCTGCTTTCATTTCGGGGATATTGTTAGAAAAAGCAATGAATTGGGGAGGAAAGTTGAGGGTTTCTGACGACTCTGAGATGTACTGTGCAAATATCAATGCTATTTTCTGAGGTTCTGTTATTATTGAGTTGTTGGTGGTTATAGAGGTAATATTTCTTGGAGTAAGTTCCTGTAAGAGTTTGAATACCCTTCCAGATGTCCTTGGTTGAAGAACTAGGGTTCAATTTTCCTGAGAAATCCTCAAAGTGCTTTTTTGCGAGTTTTTTCTCTCTGTTGAAGCGGGCGTTACATTTCTTATAAGCTATCAGGGAAGCTTTTATCTTCTCGTTTCTCAGTGAACTTAGCTCTGCTGACCACCAAGGAACATTTCTTACATTCTTGCGATATGCTAGAACTGGGATTGTTTGATTTGCGACTGTACGAATAGCCCTTTGTTTTATTGCAGCCTCTTTGTTGGGATTATTTTTATCGAAATTAGGTAGATTCTTGTCGTGTAACATGTTTTGGTATTTAGACCAGTCGGCTTTGGCAGGGTTATATTTACTGCCTCTATTGTTGCAAGAAATAATGTGACTAGAAATGGAGAATGAGATAATGATTGGAAATTGGTCACTATTGTGTAAATCCTCCAGTGTGTGCCAGGAGGCGATAGTTACCAGTTGGGGGGAACATATGGTTAAATCTACATGGGTGAAGGTGTTATGTGTGGAAAAGTGTGTTGGGCTGTTATCGTTCAGAATACATAGGTCGGAGCTAAGGATAAAATCTTCTATTAATGCACCCCTATGGTTTGCGTATGGTGATCCCCAAAGTGGGCTCCAACAATTAAAGTCGCCACATATGGCTATTGGAGTATTAACTGCAGAGGTAAGCTGGCACAGGTCAAGTTGCGAGAATTTTTGGTTAGGGGGTATATACACTGACATTACAGTGATTGGATATTTTATGTTAAATTCGATGGCGATTATTAACAAGTTTGAGTTTATGTTAATTTTTTTGTGTGGAATGTTCTTGTGAGCTAATAATCCACAACCTTGCTTAGAGTAGTTAGTGTTAGGAATGTTATGAAAATATGATGCATATTGCTTAGGGCAGTGTGGTGAATAATTGGGCTTTATGTGGGTTTCTTGCAAACAAATTATATGTGGCTTGCGATGTTTTGCTATGGTTTCTAGTTCTAAGTAATTATTCTGATATTCTTTAATATTCCACTGTAGAATATTAAGAATCATTATACTAGGGGTATTCTCCAAATCTTGCAAAGCCATTGCACGTAGCACGGATTGCACGGATTGCATAAATTGCAAACACACAACAAGAAAATTCATGGGAAACAACATTTCCTATCGCTGCAAAATATGCAACGTCGAAACCCATGTTTATATTTTGCAAAATAGCATAGCAAGATAATAGCGACCCTGTGCTAGTTGTTTTGTTGTTGGAATTGCTACATATTTCTCTCATTCCTCTCATCTCGCTCACTTAATTTTTTTTTGCTGTCTCTTGTTATTGTATTTGATACATAATTTCGCTGCTTGCTCCCCATGCATGCTACCACTTTGCAATGGGGTGTTCTCGTACTCTTCGAAATTTGGAATAGTATTTTTGCATTTCGTGCAATCCGTGCATCGTGCAAGACCTCGAGAATACCCCTACTGTGTTCGTAGTTTACATATATAGTACGGGTTCTTCAATATCAGTGTAGTTATTCTTGTGTACTTCTGATATTGGGGATAAAGATGAGAGATTGAATAATAGAATGAGGGTGCGTGGTGGAATCAGTATTTAAACTGATGTTCACGTCGTGAGCTGTAAGAGAGTTTGACTGATCGTTGGTGATTTGTGTTCGAAGGGCAGAACGTGTTGTTAGGTGATCGTCGTTATCTGTGGTGAGATTATGATCTAGAGTGCTGTAAGTTGGCCTGTATGTGTTGTGAAATTCAAGAGAAGTTTGTTGGCTGGAAGTGGTATCTGTCGGTGGAAGAGTAGGTGATCCTGAGTGATCTTCGTTGCTTGAGTTGTGTTTGTCGTCGGTAGTGTTATTAGTTTGTTGGTCTTGGGAGTGCACATAAGAGAGAGGATAAGAGATTGAACTCAAAGAGAGGCTCGATTGTTCGTTGGCGTTGTATGAGATGGACTGAGAGGTAGATGCTGAGGTGGTATGGGAACGGGTATAGGAATTTACTGAGTTAGGTGGGATTGAAGTAGGTTCTGCAAGATTTCTGTCAAAAATTGTGCCTTTACAGGTGTTAAGTTGCTCGTGAAAAGTGACAGAAATAGGACAAAGACCGCCAAAGTTTTTGGATTTAATAAATTTGTCTGCTACCTTTTGTGATTTGGTTAGGAGGAGTAAGCTGTTGTCACGAAGTATGCTCACTGATAAGTACTCAGTACTTGTACTGTCAATAGCCTTCTTTTTTGCGAAAACGCTGAATTTGGAAAGGGGTTGACACGTGTCAGTTGATTGTATAACAAGAAATTTTGGGATTATCATTGTTGTTTGTATGATTTACGTTTGAAAGAGGTGGGAAAGAGTCTTTAGTGTTGCTTTTTTACGTTTGGCTTTTGGGGAGACTAGCAAACTTTCACCAAGTATGCTGTATCGATTCCCCGAAGGGATCGATGTGTCTTTACCCATTTGATACACTCAATGCACTTCTTTATTATTATTATTATTATTATTATTTTAGAGAAGAAAAAAAGATTAGTGTAACTTTTGTGTTTGTGATAATAAACACGCGAAAACACGTGAAAAGACACTTATGCTCACTTTGTTCGCACAACTACGGTATTCACCTGTCGGGCACGACTGTTAAGCACGGAAGTTAGTCGGAGACTGTAGTTGTAAGTATGTTCACAGTATGCAACCATACCCGCATTTAACCTACCCTGTAGGATCTCGGAATAGCCTTAGAGTACAACACAAACTAGACTGCAAGTGATTGTAACTAGTCCAAAGTTTGGTCCAAGAACATGAAAAATTCTATTTACATTTAACATTGAATGTCCTAGGCTCGGACCAATTGTCCGCTTCTGCATTACATTGTAACCAGTTTTGGGGGAAAAAAAAAAAACAAAAATTAAAACTTGCGCCAGCTGCGATTCGAACCGGGGTTCTCAGATTTTCTAAGCGGATACTCTCTCTGCATGCCAACGTCGCACATGAAAATTTGTTGACTAAGTGCCTACATATCAGCAAGTTGTTAATTGTACCCGTTGTCCGCTACTGCATGACATTGTAACCAGTTTTAGATCAAAAGTCATACCTTATGCATTACATTCGGACCACTTTTAGTACAATTCACCTGTTTTACATTACATTGCTTTATATTTTTGGACTATCTTTGGTCTAGATACAAAGCTACTATACCTACGACTATATTTTTCGAGCAATTGGACCAATCTTTCCTTCAGGGTACCTTGGAAGAAGCATACATTCTTACCTACATTTGTACTTACATCTGCATGAATGCATTTAGTTCACTTTGTGTGCCGCTGCTAATCTATATACATATATAATACGCGAAGGCATTTTTTGTGCAGCATAAAAGATCTGTCTGTCTGTCTGTCTGATTTTCAAAAATTAGACGTCAAATTAAAGCGCTTGGTCTGTAGATGTGCACTAAGGTTTTACTTTTTCGAAAAGAGTTGCCACCTGATAAAAAATTGCATTTAAATAATTTAATAATCAATGGCCTCCGATCCGCACCGTCCATTCGATATTCAAAAGTGAGGTACCAAATTAAAGGGCTTAGAGTGTGGATGTTCAATAAGGTTTTACTTTTGCCACCTGTTAAGAAATTAAGTTCAAATCAATTAAAAAGTTAAATCAATTATTAAATATGGGTATCAATCGAAATGGTTTTGAAAAGGCTTTCACCCCTATTGCGAATGTCGACTGGCAGCAGATAAACGACTATTAAGCGATTATCGATTATCGATGCTATTGCGAGTGTCGCTTAGTCGCTCAATTAGCGACTGTGAATACTTTTTAATCGCTCATCCTTCTATTGCTGTGTTTTAGTCGTTGGAGTTTGCGTTTATAAAATTTACATAAGAAAGTGGTACTATAATGGATAAAAAGTCAATTGAACTGGAAGTTGTAAAAAATTGTGAAATATACATATGCATGTATGTGTCTGAATTACAGATCAAAAATTATAAGCAACAAAAGGCAACTTGCGCGGTTGTTCGTACTGATGCAGGAGAGTGAAGACATAGGCAAAGGAATTTCCGGAAAGAGTAGGGTAGGAAGCTCCGCTTCTCCGCGGCTACGCCATCCACAGTGTTTTTGCGCAGAACCAACATCAAAAGTTTATACAAAAAAACTGCATAATTTATTAATTGACTAGTGCTCGGAAATTTGAAATCTTTATTTTAAATTAAAGTTGAATTCTTTCAATACACTTGTTATGTTGTTATGTTAAATTTTTTAAACTCGGGTCACGCGTTTGGACACAAAAACCCAACATCATTGTACAAAAAACTTAACCGTACCGTATTTCTTAAACTTCCATAAAGTTTATTAATGAGGAAAACAGCTTTTCCTGCAAATCATGTAAAGCCTAAAAACTGCGAAGCATCGGGAACGCAATTTCTATTCATAAAACTCACACATGTACATACACCTTCCAAGTCCAAGGGATCCGACGAATCTCGCAATTCCCTCCTTGCTTTAGCTAACTCTACTAATCTATTAGCTTCCGCATCATCTTCCTCATCACTAAACCATATTTCAACTGTGTCCATTTTTTTAATTTTATAATAAAAGCAATTATTTTAAAAATGATGTAAATAAAACACTCAAGAAACAAATGTAAACAAACAAACAGCTGTTTACAATTCTGTCTACCATTCACAATAGTACACATTTTTATCGATCAAGTTACACAATAGCAAAATAAAAGATGATCGACTCGATCGACAAATTTCTATTCTAATGCCAGTCGACACTCGCAATAGGGGCCTTTATAACTTAACTACGTATAGGAGGGTTGCCACATGTTAAAAAAAATTTGGTAAGTGAATATGGTATCTCTATATGGGGGCCATACAAAAGAGATTTAAGAAGGTAGTAGTTTGAAAATATTTTGAATAGGGTTGCCACTTATTTGAGAAGTGTAATTGAACTATTTTTTATATGGAATATTAACGATGGATGTCAAATGAAAGAGCTTCAAGAAATACTTAGTTTGACAATTTAGAACATTTTTGATGTGTTTGAGGGTTGCCCCAGTTTAAAGGGCTAAACTAAAATTATTTAATAATTTAAATGAATTACTAACCGATGGTTATCAATGGAAATGGGTTTAAAATCCTTTATTTAAGAACTATATTTAGGAGGATTGCCACGTGTTTAAAAAATAAGTTGCCCCTTAATTCATCAGTTACATGGAATATTTATAACAATGACAGACGACAAATATTTAAGGAAAGTTTAGTTCGAAAATAGTTTTTAAGAGGGTTCCCGCCTGTTTTGAAAGTGGTATTTCGTTTAATTATACATAAGTTACATGAAATTTTAAAATATGGTTATCAAAAGAACGAGTGTTAAGAAATCTTTAAGCTGAACATTTTTTTTGTTGAAAAAATTAAGCTCAAATTATTTAATAAGTTTAATGGATTGTCAAAAGATGGGTATCAATCAAAATGGATTTGAAAATAATTTATTTCTAAACTGTATTTAGGAGAGTTGTCATGTGCTTAAAAAAATTAAATTCAACTGAATTCATCAGTTAATTGAAATATGTATAACAATACTTGGCGAAAAATTTTAGTTTGAAAATACTTTTAAAGGGGTTGCCACCTGTTTGAAAAGACGAATTTGTTTTACTTATACGAAAGATACATAAATGAAATATCGAAATATTAGTGTCAAACGAAATAGTTTTAAGAAAACTATAGGCTGGTAATACTTTTAATTAGAGTTGCTATCAATTTTTTTAAGGTCATCACATCTACACCGTTATTTCGAATTTCCAAAATGAGAAGTCAAATTAAAGAACTGGGATTGTACATATATGTGCACACGTTTTATTTTTTGAAGTTACAGGGAGATTTGAAATTTGATGAAATGAAAACCGACACCATGCGAGACCTCACATTACTGAGAAATTGTTTAGATTAATCATTAGGAATATTTTTAGAGGTTTTTGAATAGTGTTTCACCTGTTTAAAAAATATAATTAAATGTTGGCGTTTTGACGCCATGTGGGCTCACTAGTCTATGTATATAATACACGAAGGCATTTTTTGTTCAGGATAAAAAATCTGCATCGTTCGCTCGATTTTCAAAAATGGAGTGCCAACTTAAAGCGCTTGGCCTGTATATGTGCAAACTGGTTTAATTTTTTCGAAAGGAGTTGCCACCTGTTAAATAATTAAACTCAAGTTATTTACTAATGAATGCCCTCAGATCAGCACCGTTCGTTCGATTTTCAAAAGTGAGGTATCAAATTAAAGGGCTTTGATGTTTAAGGAGGTTTTACTTGTTCGAAAAGAGTTGAGAAATTAAGCTCAAATTAATTAAAAAGGTTAATCAGTTATTAAATATGGGTTTCAATCGAAATGGTTTTGAAAAGGCTTTATAATTTAACTACGTATAAGAGGGTTGTCACATGTTAAAAAAATGTAATTTAATTCTAATTAAAGGAATTTGTTTAGTGAATAGCTATATGGGCGTCAGACAAAAGAGGTTTAAGAAGGTAGTAGCTTGTAAATATTTTGAATAGGGTTGCCACCCATTTGAGAAGTTATATGGAATATTAACAATGGATGTCAAATGAAAGAGCTTCAAGAAATTCTTAGTTTAACAATTTAGAACATTCTTGATGTGTTTGAGGGTTGTCCCAGTTTAAAGGGCTAAACTAAAATTATTTAATAACTTAAATGAATATTTATAACAATGTCAGACGAAAAATATTATTGAGTTCGAAAATAATTTTTAAGAGGGTTATCAAACTAACTAGTGTTAAGAAGTCTTTAAATCGACATTTGTTTTTTTTGTTGAAAGTTTTGCTCTCAAATTATTTAATGAGTTAAAAGGATTGTCAAAAGATAGGTATCAATCGAAATGGGTTTGACAATAATTTATCTTTAAACTGTATTTAGGAGAGTTGCCATGTGCTTCAAAAAATTTAATTCAACTTAATTCATCAGTTAAGTGAAATATGTATAACAATGCCAGGCGAAAGATTTTAGTTTGAAAATACTTTTAAAGGGGTTGCCACCTGTTTGTAAAGTCAAATTTTTTGTACTTATACAAAAGATACATAAATGTAATATCGAAGTATTAGTGTCAAACGAAAGATTTTTAAGAAAACTTCAGGCTGATAATATTTTTAATTAGGGTTGCCATCTATTTTTAGAAGGCCATAACATCTGCACCGTTATTTCGAGTTTCCAAAATGAGAAGTCAAAATAATGAACTGGGATTCTACATAGATGTGCACAGGTCTTATTTTTTGAAGTTAGAACCTTTTTAGCGGTACAGGGGGATTTTAAATTTGACGAAATGAAAACCAACACCATGCGAGACATGGGCGTAGCCAGAACGAAATTTAGGGGGCGTCCCGCACAAAAAAAAAAAAAATATTTCAAAACCAACAACTATTACTTACTATAGAATTGTTTATTGTAGCTTAAAATTATTGTAACCAATAGAGGTATATTGTACAAAAACACATAAACAGAAGTTCTTAAAAGTTGATATAAAACTATTTGCCGATTTAAATAGTTAACATTTTAGTGCACATGTTTTTTACGAGGAGGAAGCATCGAAAGCCTAACCCTGTCAGCGTGAGACTTTAACCCAAACTAAACCTCCTACCGTCATGTACCGTTCCCCTCCCAGTACCACCGTCAAGGATTTAATTCGGAATATAACACTGGCTGACTGCTAAAGTTATAGATCTAGTGAAGAGCAAAAAATATCCATACTTAGAAATTCTAATACCCCCTCAAATCTGGACTTAAGGACTAAAAACGCGTTTTTCATAGGTTGAGCCTTATAATTGTTCGTTATTTAATTTCTGTTTATCCGATGAAAAATATTTACAGTGCGTACACGATAACCGCAACCTTCAATACGTGCAAATCCTGATTAATGCAAGTCTTTAAAGCAAAACATTGTAACCTTTATAAGTGCAACTGCGAACCAATTTTACCTCAATACCTACAACATTCTTTGTTTATGCTTGCCACAGACAAAATTTAACTTTTTTGCCTTTGACATTCCAGTATTCTGGAAAAACTAAAAAGTAGTGTTTCAGTTAAAGTGATTTGTAATGTGTTTAAAATAAACAAATCAACTTTTATCAGAATTAGTCAAAATGAAAGCAAATGTAAAGGTAGAAAAATATAGAAGCCGGACTTGAGAAACGGCAAAATTTAAAACAGCGCGGGTACCCAAATGGTTTTGTTTTAAGAGAAAGTACAATGTTCCCATATCCGTCCAATTTGTGAAAGGTAAAGTCCGCAAGTTACATAAAAATAACCAACTGAGTCTTTTCCCAGACAAGACATACAGTACTGATGGGTCGAGACTATTCCTCACTTGAGAAAATGCATCTCGGACGCACAAAGTTTTTCTTCATCTAAGAATTTGGCACTATAACCGCCTACGCGATTTTGGCCTAGTACAAAACAGTGCGCAAGCCTTTTCTCTTCTGTGCAAACTGACGCCTATTGGAAATGCCAAGTGAAGCCAAGTCGTTCTCCACTTGGTCCTCCCATCGCAGTGGGGCCTTCTTCTTCCACCATCGCGACCCGCGTTGAATACTTTTAGAGTTGGAGCATTTGAACCAGTTGTTACAAATCTTGGTTATAAAATTATCTCACATTTAGGGTACTAAGGAAGTTATGGCGCACGGCGGACTTTGACCAAGACATAAGATTACGCTTGGTAAAAATATTTATAGTTCCACTGATTTCGTATGGTGAACTCGTTTATGATCAAACGGACAGTACAAGTGAGCGAAAACTGCAAATGGCGCTAAATAATTGCGCAAAATATGTATTTTCCAAGCGCAAGTTTGGCCATATTTCACAGTGTAGCTATAAAATACTCAAAACTGTAACGCGACTGTTTTCGTGAAATATCGTAGCCTTTTATTTTTGCACAAATTTATACATAAAAAACCCCGGAATACCTTTTTAAAAAATTTACTTTTGCGCATTCATGTAGAACATGCAGCCTCATTGTACCAAAGCACAATTATCTTGTTTCCTCGAGAATGTTTTTTGTCAGTGTTGTAAAAACATGGAATTCCCTACCGATATGTTTAAAATCAATTGAGAATGCTAGGCGCTTTAAATTAGAGGTGTTTTAATACGTTAAGATCTAAACCTTATTAACTCTTGCCTTTTAATTGTTTCAAGCTGTACTTTAATTTAGTTGAATTTATTGAAATAATTTTTACTTTAATCTAATTTAGTTTAATCTATTGAAAGAATTTGTGCGAATAAATTAGTCAAGGTTAGCGAAAATATTGCATGTAATTGTATAAAATATGACGTGCTTAAAAGACAATAGTCTTATGTACAGCCAGCAGCATGAATGAACAAACATAAACATTTGTGTCCATTTGTACGACTTCACCAAGCCAGCCGAGCCGTTGTATTTTGATTAGCTATGTCCATGTCACTGTAATAGAGCAAGAGCCCGCGACGGTCAGACCTTCGTTATTTTATAAAGGCTGAAAGCTTCTCTATGTATGCCCCCAATACAGGAAATAACGAACCCAGACTATTAAATTTGGATAGCGGTGGCCTTGACAGGTTCCAGGTAGTAAAGGTGTATAAAATAGCACCTCAAATTCGTTATAGGTCAGTTTTTATATATTATATTCGTAACAATATTTGAAACTACTTCGTTCATTGCCAGACACTTATCACGGTTCCTACCCCCTGCCAGACACCCTTAAACCACGATAAATTGTAGCTATACTTTCGGCATAGTATAAAAGCTGATTTTTATATACCTATGGGTGAAAATTTCTCAACTGGACCTCGGATTTCAGTCAAGTTGGAATTTTTGCGTGAAAATTTGTGAGTATAGAGGTTCATAGATTTGAAAGGGATTCTGAGCATTTTTTTGAAAAATTTTAATTTGTAAAGTTTTAATAAGCAATTACATTTTTAAGCAATCTTTTTTTCAAAACTCATTTTCTCTTAAAGTATTTGACGAAAATTGATGAAAATTTTTTTGTAAGCGTAGTGACATTGGAGCTTTAAAAAATACTTTTATAATTTAGAATTTTTTTTTTAATTAAAGCATTATAAATATTCAAGTTGCATTAAAAATATGTTCTCAACCAGTGTTTTCCATTTCGTTTATATTTTCGAAAACTGCATTTATTGAAGAAAATATTTAAAAAAAAAAATTTGTTAGATCTTTTCTGTTTATTACTTACAGCAACATTTGTCACAGCGCGCACGCATCATGAGCCATGCACGCTCACCGCCTATGAGCGCAACGTGTTCACTAGAAAGCGCGTACAGGAGCAACTAATAATAGGCTCATATTTGCGACTTTTAACGTAACCTCATATAATAATAATGGCATTTATGGTATTTGAAGGGGTTTTTAGCTTAAGTTTACATGGGAGGTATGTGTTAAAATAATCTGATCAAGTCGATTTTTTTGGAGTTCACGCGCAACTGTATGGTTCTAGAGCCATCAGTCAACCATAAGTACATATGTATGTAAATTTTATGTCTAAAATTTTTTTTTGTGATTGTTCAAGTGTTCAACGTCGCACAGTGTAACAGCCCCATTTATTTTTTGGAAAAAATTGAAGAAGTCGGCGTATAACCTCAATTTTCCGTGTGCAACACTTATGGAGACAAATCAAGAAAAAAAACGAAAAATTTGGGAAGACTGATTTATTTTAAAGCATACATCCTATTTATACCTAACCTCAAAAATATCTTTAAAATGCAATAAAAAGTGCACCGATGCATATACAGGCACTATCTCGTGGCCAGCCCGTTCCCCAGATTTAAACCCCCTGGATTTTTTTTATTGGGGCGTTGTCAAAGGAAAAGTTTATTCAAAGCCTATTGAGAGCGTAGCCGAGCTGCGTGAACGAATTTCTCAAGCTGCTGAGGACATCCACTCTCGAGAATATACCCGGCTAATAAGTAGATCTTTTTTAAGAAGATATAGGGCGTGTATTGAGGCTGAGGGTAAACAATTTGAACATTTATTGTAATAAAAAATGTTATTTCCCTATCTGACTTTTATTCCAATAAACCTAAACTAAACTAGGTCAAGATTTTTCATTATTTTATTAATTTTACTTACTTCTGTAGACTTTGGTAAAAGTGGCGTCACTATCTGTCTCGCTCGCTCATGGCAAACATGTTCACTATCCATCTCTCTCATCATTTTGCCGTACAATTAAGAACCTACCAAGAGCTTGTGCGAATAAAAAACATTTGAACTGAGTAAAATGGGTTAGCAAAAATCGGGTTACTTGAGGTTTTTATGTATTTTTTTACTCGTTTTTTTTTTAGTATGAAACTAACAAGTATTGTACCATTTTACAATCCTGATTAAATGCGCGAACTTTTAATGGCACTTGGCAAGGCACTTTAGTACATTTTTTTTTAAACAAATTAATATAATAATATTATATTAAATTTAATATAATTTCGACAAATTATAAAAATTTTAAATTCATAGTTTAACAAATAGTCTTAATTCTAGAAAACTTGGGGCAATTGTGTCATTATTTTTGACATAGGTTCTAGAAATGTTATTTAGGATTAAGGTTCCAAAGTTTAAATGAACAAAAATAATAAAAATTAACCACAATAACCGAAAAATGGTTACAGTTTGACCAAATTTCTAGGTTTTTCTTAAATGCCCATAATTTTCAAACTGCATGGGTTACAATCAATCCTGTCACCCCGTTTCGGCTTGACGTTGAGTTCTGGGACACCCTGTATAACAACGGTAGGCAAACGCGGCTCTTTAAGCCAAATGCGGCTCTTTGCTTAGCTCTGCGGCTCTTTTTACTTTCTCTTTCCTTAGAATATTTTGGCTCTTTTTACTTTTTAAAATACATATTTGTTTGCTGGACATTCTTTTCCATTGTGTTGTTTTTTATTTTATTCTTTTTAGATACACATGCCCAAATTGAGATCGGAACATTACCCGCAATTGGAGATTGAAAATTGGTTTCTGACTAAATGTTTTTTACCGATATGATGGAACATTTGCTAAACTTGAACTCGTCTCTACAAGGAGAGAATAAGAATGTTTTTGATTTGTCGCAAATTATTTTAAGTTTTGAAGCTAAACTACGTCTTTTTATTCATAATCTCAAAAGAATATTTCATCATTTTCCATGGCTGGGAAAAAATATTGCACATAATTTAAAAGCAGATTTTGAACAAAGATTTGCCGATTTTAAATTATTGAAATGTGCGTGTGCATACTTCATAAACCCTTTTTTATGTAACATAACTGAGGATGAATTACAATATCCGAAATATTCCTTTTTAAGAAAAGCGAAGAAGAGTTGGAGTTTTTGGAATTAAAAGAAGATAAGGCACTAAAAATGCAACATAAAACTTTGCCATCGCTTGACTTCCCGCAACAAGTACCAGATTTAAAATATTCCTTGTTGAAAACAGCTTTTTTTGGTACAACGTATAACTGTGAGTCTTTGTACTCTACAATGAAGTTCGTAAAGTCAAAATACCGTTCACAATTAGTTGCATTCGCTTACCTGATAATTATTGAAAGTTTTAAAAACTATCAGCTTTTTGTGTTCACGTACGCAAAAAACTTGCAAAGTAGGGGAAATTGAGAGAGTAAAATGACATTTCATTTTGAGGGAAAGCTGCTAGTTTCTGCTGGAAAATTTTTTACCAACAAGAAAACAGCTGATCAAAAACAGCTGGTTGGAATTTATGCAAATCCCTAAATTGAATTTGATGGTTTGGAAGTTAAACTAGTAAAATGCGACTAATTAAACTTGTAAGAAGTAAGTAATTATTCCTTTAGTTAGTGAACTGTGTCACTTTCCTTTGAATTTTCTTTAATGTCTATCTTACATTAGAATAATAATAAAATTAATGTTTTTCATTTCTAATAATAATTTTTATTTAAAAATGAAATTTTTGTTTTTGCTCCTTTTTCTTGTTGCTCTTTGTAGCATTTAGAATTTACCCACCCTTATGTATAACTCCGAAATTTTGCCCATATGTTTGTAATAATCAGGGAACGGATTTTATCGAAATTGCTTTTTTCTACTAAAGAGATAGAGTATATTCGATTAAGAATGTCCACGATTTATCTTTCCCTGATTCCATATATACACATCTGATGCTGCCTTTTTTCAGATATTTGCCTTTACTAACTTTAATTGTAAAGGGCAAGGAAAAATCCCTTATTCTTTATAATATGAAAGTTTTAAATGTTCCATATTTAAATTGGAAATTTGCTGCCAGAAAACTTCAAAATGCATCTTGTGGTTCAATGTTACTACAACTAAAGATTAGAGATTAAAGTTTTGCGAGCTGAAAACTCGAAAGGAGAAAATAGTCAAAGATTCAATGTACAAATTTTTGATATAATGAAACTAGTTCATAGTTTTTCTATTTTTACTTGTAAAATAAACATTTCTAAAAAAAATATTTTTTCTTTTGTATTTTTTAATGTTTTGTCTTTTTTAGTGCCTTCTTTTGCCTGCCTTTTTGCGATTTCTAGTGCCTTTTTCTGTCTTATTTCGTTATTTTATTTGCCCTTTTTTATAAATTTTTGGGCGCTAAAAATCTGTTCCCTGGTAATAATGGTGTGTTTGAACACCAAAAACTGGAATTAATGGGATTATTTTAACACATACCTCCCATGTAAACTTAACCTAAAAAGCCCTTAAAATACCATAAATGCCATTATTATTATATGAGGTTACGTTAAAAGTCGCAAATATGAGCCTATTATTAGTTGCTCCTGTACGCGCTTTCTAGTGAACACGTTGCGCTCATAGGCGGTGAGCGTGCATGGCTCATGATGCGTGCGCGCTGTGACAAATGTTGCTGTAAGTAATAAACAGAAAAGATCTAACAAATTTTTTTTAGAAATATTTTCTTCAATAAATACAGTTTTCGAAAATATAAACGAAATGGAAAACACTGGTTGAGAACATATTTTTTATGCAACTTGAATATTTATAATGGTTTAATTAAAAAAAATTCTAAATTATAAAAATAAATTTTTTTAAAGCTCCAATGTGACTACGCTTACAAAAAAAAATTGCATCAACTTTCATTTGTCGTTAAGAGAAAATGAGTTTTGAAAAAAAGATTGCCTAAAAATGTAATTGCTTATAAAAACTTTAAAAGTTAAAATTTTTCAAACATATTCTCAGAATCCCTTTCAAATCTATGAACCTCTATACTCACAAATTTTCACGCAAAAATTCCAACATGACTGAAATCCGAGGTCCAGTTGAGAAATTTTCACCCGTATGTTACTTGGGGCACTAGATTAGATTAGATTAGATTTAGAGGAGGGAGCAGGTCACCTAGTTACCGCGACCGAAACGACCTATTGTAACAAACCTCTATTCAACTACAGGTCATCTTTGATCCACGTACTGTTCAGAAACCTCGCGAGGTCCTTTGGCTGAATGCCGTTTAAGTCGTGTGCTTCTAGGTACGGTGATCCTAGGAGGTGAAGTCTGGTCCTGGTAAGGGCTTGACAGTGTCACATAGTGTGCTCTGCTGTTTCCTGTTCTTCGTTACACAACCTGCACTGTTCAGTAAGAAAGCCTGTAACAATTCTTACTTCATGCCTACTGAGGTGAAGGAGTTCTTCGGCTCTCCTTGTTGATATAACCGGAATGAAGGACTTGGCCTGTCTGTTACTTTCCGTTTTTGTCCAGTAATGTTGTGCTTCGTTCTTCATTCAGATATAGTAGCTCCGCCTAACGGAGCTCCATGACAGACCGGTAAAGGGTCCTGGGCCTATGAATCCCTGTGCAGCCCCTTTTCTGGCGAGAATATCTGCCAATGAGTGCCCATCACTCCACTGTGTCCCGGTACCCATATGAGGCATACCCGGTTCCTTGAGGCGATCAGTATTAAAAGTTGAAGACAATCCCTCACCAGCTTTGAGGTGACCTCGTGCGCTTTAAGAGCGAGGAGCGCCGCTCTGCTGTCCGAGTGTATATTAGGGTGGTCCAAAAATGTATGGGAGAAAAGTAAAATCGGAAATTTAATGCTCTCACCCCCTAGGATTGTTCTATACCGAAAAAAATATACCCCTGTTTTTTTATTTTAAAATCAAAATATATTTAGAGGTCGCTCAAAGCGCTCAAAGTTTCCCATGTATTTTGTATGGGGAAAAAAAGACTTTTCGTAGAAATGGCATAGAATCCATGGAAATCAAAATTTTTCAATCTGAAAACTCTGCTTCTCTTCAGAAGACTTCAGAGAATAATGCCCAATTAGACTAAAAAGCTATAAAAGAAGTTTACATGAGAAAAAAATCTTTAGAATAAAATGTTCATGTCAATAAAATAAAAATCTAATAGTTAATTAATAATTTGTTGGCGCCTTATGAACTTTTTTTAAATTCAATTTAATTAAAATTTCGATGTTGTATTAAAAAATTATTATTTACTATAGGAGGGAAAAATTATTTTTATAACACCCTAGGGAAAATTTCAAGTTTTCAAATGACCCAAAAAACGCCGAGATACGTAAATTTAATTTTGGATCCTAGATTATAAATCTGTATACCGTTTTTCCATATCAGATCGTTTACTCAAGACATTTTAATTTTTATGAAAAAATCTTATGTTTAGGTAGGAAAAAATTAAAAAGATAACAAATCTTTTGAACTTTTTTTATATGTATTAAAGCCTGTTCTTTTACCAAAAAAATCAAGTTACTAACGATGAAAATCGGTGGATAAATAAATAAGTTTTGAGCGAATAAATGAAAATATCCAATAATTTTTTGTATGAAGCAGGAGCGGGAAATAATGTTACTCATACGCCATATGTACATGGCCGTAATCGTAAATACTCGTACATGGCGTATGAGGAACATTTTCAATGTTAAAGTTTTTTTTTCATTCACAATGCAAACTTAACATGATAATATCTTGGGAAAATTACCTGATCTAGAAAAACGGTAGCACTTGTTGGCAAGAGGGATTCGGCGTTGAATTTCGCTGCTGACATTATTATTGTTGTTAATGCTGGTTCCCAAGTAAAGGGAATTCTCCACTTTCTCGAAATTATAACTAACAACAGGGACGTGGGTGCCAAGGCGCGAATGCGCTGACTGTTTGTGCGATGACAGGAGATACTTCGTTTTGTCCTCGTTCACCACCAGACCCACACGCTTTACTTCACTATCTAATTCCGAGAAGACAGAACAGTATAAGGGCTACAATTGTAACAATAATGTCGATGTCGTCGGCATACGCCAGCAGTTGTACGCTCTTGTAAAGTATTGTGCCTGAGCGCTTCAGTTCTGCGACTCTTACTATCTTCTCAAACATTAGATTAAAGAAATCACATGAGTCACCTTGTCTGAATCCTCGACGGAGCCGTTTGATGCTCCTCAAATCTGAAGGAGCTGCTGGTATTGTTCAACGTCATTTTACACATCCGTATTAGATTTGCGGGGATACGAAATTGAGACATCCCGAAACAAAGACAACTTATTTTCGTTCTGTCGAAAGCGGCTTTGAAATCGACAAATAGAAGGCATGTGTATATCCTATTCTCACGGCTCTTTTCCTAGTTTTAACGTATTGCAAATACGAGATCTATGGTGGATTTGGCAGATTTGAAGCCACCCTGGTTTCAGTCTCTCACACAACACGCTCGATAAAATAGTTGGTGCGCATGGCAAGGACGCCTTTTTTTGTGGATTGGCAGATCACGCTTGAATTCCAGTCTTCGGGCATGCACCTTATTAGCTCCTTGCCATTGTACTTGAATAGCTCGGCTGATAGGCCCTCATCTCCAGCAGCTTTATTACTTTTCATCAGCATAATCGCTATTCGTACCTCGTCATAGCCAGGCGCTGGGACATCGACTCCGTCGTCAACGACTGGCGGCTCGGATTCGCCTTTCCACTTCTTTCAGTGCTGCTGCCATTCAAAAGAGTCGAAAAGTGTTCCCTCCATAATTTAAGTACGCTCTGGACATCAGTGACTAGGTCGCCATGGTTGTTCCTGCAGGAGTCTTGAGACCTTCCGTAAGTCGCTCAACTCTCTGATAAAAATTCCGGGTGTTTTTTTCTGTCGGCCAGCATTTCAAGCTCTTCTCACTCATGCTTGAAATACAATACCGGCGAACGGCAAACTTCGCCGAATTGGGCGATGCTGTCGTTCACCATTCGCCCAGCTATTTCGCCTACTTAAACATAATTAGAGCGGTAGCGAAAACAGCTGATCCCATTTGGTCGCCTTTATAATTTAGGTGACCATATTTAGAAAAAAAATAAACCATATTTAGAAATGAGGAAATGATAACAAATATAAATGTAAAACAAAGAAAGAGGATTATATCTAATTTGTTTCAAGCCAGATTTAACGAATCCACAACTATATTTTTCAAACAACAAAAAAAAATCGCGTTTAGGTTGTTTTCTTTTAAAACTTTGAAAGCAAAAAAAAAATACGGCCACCTTTGGCACGCACAGCTGTCATCGCCCAGCAGGGCGATAGAAATAAATCTATCGCCATGAAACGCTGCCAAGCGAACTTCGCATTTCGCTTTGGCTGTGTTCAATTTCATATGCTTGCGGGTGTTCTAATTTTGACAGCGCGAATTTCGCTGTGGCGAGTTCGCCGTTCGCCGGCATTGTATTTCAGCTATCACGTATTTCGCCCTCTCTCTTCTTATTGCGGCAAAGACGTGTAGCTTCCCTCTTCAGTTCCCTATAACGGTTCCACAGGGCACCTTTTATCTCTGCAGCTTCTTGACACTCATCGTACCACTAATGAGCGGGAAATGTGGTTCCACTGCTCGCGTATGTCGGTTTGTTGAATAGTGCTCTCTCAGAGTAGGTGTGAAAGTCGAGTGGCAAATCAATTGGTCCTCTGTTTTGATTGCGGCTTTTCGACGTTGAGCTTTCCTTGCAATTGTTGGGCGCACATTTTTTGCTGCGCCCAGGTGGGTGCGTATCTTGGCTGCATCAAGATAGCGGTGCGAGTCGATATTTGGTGGTGTTATTAAAAACGAAGCTCTTACTTAAATAAAAAAAAAAACGTTGCTGTCATAAGAGGTCTATTTATAAAATTTTCCAGTAAGTACCAGCAGCAAGAGAATAAAATCATAGCGAGTAAAATTGAGGGGAAGACTAAATTATCAGAAAAAGTTATTGAACGCAAAACCAGTAAAATGGTGCAAGTTACGCCATTCTGACTTTCTAATAGTTAAATTTGGTAGGAGGAGTATTTTTGTATTCTCCACACAAAATTAACCAGCAGAAAAAATTCTGAGCAGTTTGCAAAATTTGCAAAAACTTGCAATCTTCGAAACAGCTGATCACTTTCAAAGTTACAATAGATGGTCCATTTGGCAACTTATTATCCGCTTGGTGTATTGTCCCGGATTGCGGATTTTTTTCCACTGAATACTTTTGTATTGAAAAAATGCTTTTAACACACATATAAATTAATTATCTCGGAATGAATAAGTTTTTTTCTAACAAATATTTTTGTCGGCCACTGTGGTGTAGTGGTAGGCAGTGCGAGCTTCCACTCCGCAATGCCTGAGTTCAAGCCCTGGTCAAAGCAACATCGCAAAAAATATAGAAAAAGGTTTTTTCTTATTATTATTTTTGATACCACATCATGACGCATTCAAAAATAAAAGAATATCCTCATAGCACCCGTCCTTGTTTCACAAAAATTAAGTAGATATATAAATGTGTCATTAAAATTATCCCATTTTCGTTTTAACGATCAACTGACAAATTCGTTCAGAACCTTTCAGCATTATTATCTATTATGGTATATTTCTGGGAAAAATATGGTGCAATTGAGAATTTTATACGGCAGCCAGAGTTGACACACTAAAATTAGAAAATTATAGATTAATAGTAAATTAACTAAACTAAACTTTTCTTCCTTTCTTTTGTTTATTCAAATGTTCGTGACTAGCAGACTTTTTACTTGTAAGTTTTCGCAGGTAAAATTTTTTCCAGCAGAAATTGGCAGATCTCAGTGTCATTTTTCGCTCTCAATTTTCCCCACCTTGCAAGATTTTAGGTACGAGAACACTGCTATCAACTTGTTTATTTCTATAAAAGGAAATATTTTGCAAAATGTTTTTGAAACTTCCATTCCGTTAAATGAAACGGTTTTTTTTTAACGGAAAATTTTTGTATATGTAACTTTATATGTATGGTCTTTTAAATGTTGGTACTTTTTCGGCTTGTTTAGTACATTTTTTTGGCCATTTGTACAAAACTAAAAAACTTATTTATCATCCCTGGTACATACTACCAAGTTTCTGGCCCCGGCCAAGTCGATCAGCCTCAGCCCGTTATCTGACGATTTGTCGTGGAGGCTGAATTTTCCGCCAGTGGCGCCAAAGATCCCTTCGCTGCCCACCTTGGCAATGAAATCGCCAGGCAAGAATTTTATACGTGTCGGCGGCAGCGCTAATATGTAACCTCTAAGCGCTCATAGAAGAGATCCTTGGATGCCTCGTCCTTATTTTCTATCGGGACATTGGCACATATGAGCGAGATGTTGAAGAATCTCGCTTTGATGCGGATTGTAGCTAGACGTTCGTCCACTAGAGTAAACACCGGTACCCGGCGACGGAATCTCTCGCCCACCAGAAATCCAACACTGAATAACCGCTCCTTTACGTGGCAACTGTAGTCGACATCGCAAGGCTCCACGCTTACCTTCCCTTGCCCCGTCCATCGCATTTCTTGGATGGCAGTGATGTCAGCCTTTATTTTTTGTAGATTTTTCCCTGAAATTTTTTCGATGGTGGTTGTGTTAACTTTCTTATTTGCATGTATTACGCATAAAAAATACATACACATTTACATAAATAGTTACTAGTGTAAATAATACATATTGTAACGAAGCGTTTTTCTCTGAAAGTCCCGACGCTTATATTTCTATGCCGGGGTATACTCGCCGTGCCCAGGTTCCGTTACAATAAATTTATATTGTAGGTGATGGCGCACTCGAGCGGTGGGGCTTCTCTAATTGGTGTACGGCTTCGTGGGATTCTGTCTCCAAATTTTCGCCAGCGGCGGCAGTTGAGAGATGGCACCCCCTTGTCTTTGACGGTGGTCGGTGGGTGAACTGCCATTGGCGGCGGTGAACGACGGGTGCACTGGCGACACTGTTTTTGTGGTGGCGATGTAGCGGATGGTGACCTGGGTTCCTCAAATCTGTGATACTGGCGGCTGTAGTTCGCCGGAACACTCTTGCACAACACAAGCGGAGTTTATTGGCGGAAATCAAACAGTTTATTAATGTTTTTATTATACTTTATTGGTACGATTTTGCCAATGAAAAAGTTAGCTATTTCAAACAATTCGAGCGCAAGTTGCAACTTATACGTAAGGTTTTGCGTAGAGATTTCGTGCCCGAGCACTGCAAATCCTTTTTGGATTAAACGAGAAAAATATGTGATGTTTCTAAAGCGCGTGAGAATTTTTAATTCAATATAAGATTAAGTTTAATGTATTCGCGCACGAGCACTGCAACTTGTATGAGGCTTACAAAACGAGTGTATAAAAAAAATGTAAACTCGTCTGTCAAAATGCAAAGTATGTACATACATACAATATGTGTATACAGCGAGTGCTCTTGCTAGCGAATAGCTCCCGCGTTGCCAACTACTTAATCATAACGTACAATAATGCTTACATAAAGTGTTCACTCAATATAATTCCAAGTGCAATGTATGCAGTTTGATAAATATAAATTCAAAGGTATTCACAAGATACAATGGCAAAAGTTAAAATCATATTAGGTAAATGTTTTAGTACAAATTCAAAAGTAAATACGCATAGTTATGAATGCATACAAATTCAATAAATACATACATAGGGTGCTAGCGTATATATCGCATAGATATGACTGCATACAACTTCAATAAATACATTCAATGAAATACTGTGGACGTGTTTCCGCATTGGTCGCTCCAACAGTAGGGACTTTGCAAATCAGAGTTCGTAGAGCGCTCAAAATTCGCTCTTGCTCTTTCGAGTTATCACTCAAAAAAAACAAAAGGCATGAAAAATATTTCCAGAGTAAATCGTTGAAAACAACGCTCTCGTATAAACTCATCAAACACTTGTATTTCTCATTCGTTCGTATACAAAGAGTGCTTATCGTTGTGAGAGCATCTGCACTGTTTTCATCCACCGAGTTTTGCTAATGATGCGCTCTTTATTTGAGCTGAATAGTATTTGAATTTATCAGTGATAAGTATTTTGATGTGATATTCTTTCGTTATTTAAATTTGTCAATGATAAATATATCGATGTGAAATCTGAACACTTACAAATACAAACTGTACCCAAATTTTTTTTCTTGATTTAATAAGGATAACACATTTGTAGAAAGATTTTCATAGTAATTTTTTTGGTGAATCTATATTAATAAAAATGTTGTGTTCGTATGTCACGGTCGTCAAAACTCGAGAACGGCTGAACCGATTTGAATAATTTTTTTTTGTATTGTTCGGTATAATACCAGAACCAATGATATCGCAAAAAATTGGAGGGTTGCCACCTATTTGAAAATTTTTAAACCCAATTATATTGATAAAATGAATAAATTGTTACAATATGGGTATCAAATTAAAGAGTTTTTAGAAAGATAACTGCTGGAAATATTTTTGACGAGGGTTGCCACTTATTTGAAAATTTTAACTCAGACAAATTGATAAAATAAATGAATTATTACCATGTGGGTGTAAAACTATAGAGTTTTAAGAAGGCGTACAGCCGAAAATATGTTTGAAGAGTGTTGCCACCTGTTTGAAAATTTAACTAAAGTACATCGATAAAATAAATGAAATATTACATTATGGGTATCAAATTGAAGAGGTTTAAGAAAGATATCTGTTGGAAATATTTTGGAGAAGGGTTGCCACCAATTTTTAAATGTTAACTCAGTTAAATTGATAAAGTAAATTAAATATTGATATGTGGATATCAAACTAAAGAATTTAAGAAGGCTTACAGGCGAAAATATTTTAAAGGAGGGTTGCCACCTGTTAAAAAATTAAGCGCAATTTTATTGATAAACTAAATGATATATTACAATATACATATTAAATTCAAGAGGTTTAAGAAAGATAGCTGCTGGAAATATTTTTGAGTAAAGTTGCCACATCTTTGAAAATTTAAACTCAGTTATATTGATTAAACAAATGAAATATTGCAATGTGGGTAGCGAACTAAAGAGTTTTTAAAAGTCCTACAGTAGAAAGTTTCTTGGAAGAGGGTTGCCACCTGTTTGAAAATACGGTAATTTGGGTATCAAACTTTAGATTTTTAAGAAGGCTTATAGCCGAAAATATGCCTGAGGAGGATTGCCACCTATTTGAAAATTTTAACTCAGTTATATTGATTAAACAAATGAAATATTGCAATGTGGGTAGCGAACTAAAGAGTTTTTAAAAGTCCTACAGTAGAAAGTTTCTTGGAAGAGGGTTGCCACCTGTTTGAAAATTTATCTCAATTAAATTGGTAAAATAAATTAAATGTTACGATATCGGTACCAAACTAAAGGCATTTAAAAATCTTGATTTAGAAATCTATTTTTATATATAAAAAAATGTTGTGTTCCTTTGTCACGGTCATCGAAACTCGAGAACCGCTGAACTGATTTGAATAATTTTCTTTTTGCATTGTTCGGTGTCATAGCAGGATCATTTATATTGCAAAAATAAATAAATGAAGTATTTCAATATTAAGGTTTACGGCCGAAAATATATTTGAGGAGGGTTGCCACCTGTTTGAAAATTTAACTAAATTTACATAATTGATAAAATAAATGACTTATTAAAATATAGGTATTAAATTAAGGAAGTTTAAGATAGATGACTGTTGGAAATATTTTTGAGGAGAGTTGCCACCTTTTTGAAAATTTTAACTCGAAAGCTTAGTATGTTGCACCAATGTATTTTCAATTAAAGCGATAAAATAAATAAACCAACGAAAAATTAGTCCCTTGTCAAATATGTTTGATTTATTATTATTTTTTTATGGATATGTACAAATGTAGAGCGGGTACGGACGATGTGTGGTGGCTGACGGCCGTTCCTGCTTGAATACGGGAAAATAAGTACCCGGGCTCTTTTCAATAGAATTGAGTTCAACCTCAAAGCAGTAAAACTGTTTGGAGGGGAAGTTAAAAAATAGTTAATTTGGCGGGAAAAATGTATGACAGTTTCTAATAAATACATATGTACATTAGAGTGGTCCAAAAAAATAAAGTCGGAGTTTTAATGCCGGCACACCCTAGGATTGATCCATATCGAAAAAAATATACCCCTATTTTTTATTTTGAAATCAAAAAATATTTAGGGAGTGCTCAAAGCGTTCAAAGTTTTCCATGTATTTTATATGGAGAAAAATCAATTTTTCGTAGAAATTGTATAAAACTCTTGAAAATCAATATTTTTCGACCGGAAAACTATGGTTCTCTTCAGGAGACTAATATCCAGTTGTTTATTTAACCCTTTTTTATGATTAAAGATTTTTTATTGGTCCCCCCATTGCATAGTTACCATGAAAAAATTGTTAAAGAAACAATTGAGTATTATTACTGGGAATCTTCTGAAGATAAGTAAAGTTTTCCGATCGAAAAATATTGATTTTCAAGAATTCTACACTATTTCTACGAAAAGATGTTTTTTCTCCATATAAAATACATGGAAAACTTTGAGCGCTTTGAGCACTACCTAAATTATTTTTTATTTCAAAATAAAAAATATGGGTATATTTTTTTCGGTATATAACAATCCTAGGGGGTGGCGGCATTAAAAATCCGACCTTATTTTTTTACATACATTTTTGGACCACTTTAGTGTACATGTATGCGTACATATGTACCTATATTATTAAGCATTAGGGTGGACCGTTTTGGATTGATTAAATAAATGAAATATTGCGATGTGGGTATCAAACTAAAGAGTTTTAAGAAGACTTACAATCGAAAATATGTTTGACGAAAGGTATTTGAAAAATCTTGATTTGGAAATATTTTTTATAGGATTATCACCTATCTAAAAGTAAAGACTGAAAATATTGAAATGAAATGAAATATTACATAACTGGTTCCAAACGAAAAGTATTTGGGAAAGCTTTACTAGGGAATTTTTTTATATCTTTCTACTTATCCAAAATCCGAACATTGTAAATAAATATAGAATTTACAACATCTTATCAAACGAATTGATCATATTATCAACGAAGAGCTGGTACACAAATTACTTAATGTAAAAAATTCATAAACAAGTAATTTTTAAGCAAACAACACACCGACTCCAATTCTCATATAAAAGTGTAATACTACCGTTAATTTTTTCATGATCCAATGATCGGATCTAAACCAAATTAGTATGGGATCACCTGGAAATCGGTTGACGTGGTCCAAAGTTATGCGGTAACATGCATACAAAAAAATCCGACGAATTGATAACCTTCTCCTTTTTTTGAAGTCGGCTAAAAGCTACTTAAACAAATAACAAAATGATAAAAGAGTACCGAAAACAAAAAACTATCGCATGAAAGCTGTTTAAAAAATACTTAATGAAAACATAAAACTGTTGACACCATTCCCTAGCATTACAAATCAGTCAACTTTTAATCGTAAGCAATTTCGTTTGGAGTCGCCAAGGCCTACTACGTATATTGCGAGTAAAGAAATTTTGAATAACATGAGATAATAATTATTATGATTATAATTATCATTACTATTGTGAACTCCTATTCCCAATCAAGGATTCCCAAATTAAAGCGAAAGCAGAAGAGCATTTACGATCGCATGATGCAAATGTTAAGATAATAAGAGCTGCAGAACTGAACCATGAAGGAACATTTTTTTTTACAAGGGCGTGTAGTTTCTGGCGTGTGCCACCGATGCATCGAAATATGCACACCCAAGACCATATGAACCGGATTCTGATTAATATTAATGTAAATTAAAATTTCAATGTTTGGACAAAATTAAAGAAAATTCAGCAATTTTTCAGTAAACAAATTTAACTTGAAAATGACACATTTTCAGGAATACAGTAACCAGCAAGAGTATTTTGGCATTGATTTTTATTACGATTTTCAAAAGGGTTTTCAAAGTGTATTTTTTCGTTAATTTTCTATAAAGTTAGGGCTCATTATACAACAAAAACCATGTAAATCAAAATTGTAACCCTTGGAAAAACTTACGGAAAATTCAGCAAATTCGCATCAAGGTTTCAAACTTTTCAATCATAATTTGTAAACCGAACCCGAACACGTAATTCTATAGCCCCCTCGATTTTAATATAAAAAAGTACAAGTTTTAAGTGGCTAAAATTCGCGTTGACTTTCCATAATTTTTATAATTTCTTTATTCTTAACATTTTCCATTTAAAATATGAGTTTTAAATGTATAATTCTTCGTCTTCTTATTTGGCGCTGTAACCGCCCAAGCGATTTTGGACGTGTTCAAAAAAGTAGTGGTTTCTTTTCTGTACCACCTGACGCCAATTGGAAACGCATATCAGGGCCCTGTAAACATTGTTAATCTTAAGATTTTACGACGGTTAACACGTCTTGTGAATCCCCTAAATAAATATTTATGTATAAAATTAGTTTATAATTAAGCAGACAGTTACCATCTAGTGTAAATAGAAACATTGACAGTTTAATAGTGGTTCAGACGAATGGTTGGCGGGTTTAAGTGGATTGTCACCCTGGTGACAAGCAATTAGAAAGGGTCGCAGGACAACCTGGAAAACCTGTACGATCCTTTACGGTTCCACGAATAAGAATAAATTTATATCACGAAGTTACTGTGGATAAAATACACTTTTTAATTATTTTGAAAAATTGTAACCAGAGTTCAACAACTTTGATTTTCCCCTCCTCACAAGCAAGTCTAGGGGGTATACTCTGTATTGCGATTCGAAACTTTGTTTATAAAAATATATTTATTTGTATTTACTCCTAACATATTTATTCACTGTTATTTATACTCTGGTAACTTACCGTCTTGTTTTCTGTGGAATGAAAATTTTTTTCAAGTATACAAACAAATTAGTTGTCCCTCCAGAGTACGCAACAATTTTCTGGCAAGTTTTGCATTTCGCTTTTCTATCTTTTAATCTTTGGAAATCTCTCCACGCTGCACTTTTGGGGCCATGATTTCGGTAACACTTTCGATGACGGAACGCGGCTCTGGGGGCTGAAATTCAGAGTATAGGTAGAGTAACATTATTTGGCTTAAATCAATATTTTGCTTTACTAACAGCATTTGCGTATATATTGTTCAAGCAAACACAAACATTTTAGTAAAATCTGCGGAACTACAGTTTTAACACTTGTTCCGAGAAACAAAAATGTATCTGCATGTATTTATATACACATTTCCCCGACATATTCATGGTTGAAAATGGAACTATGAAAATGCTCGTACTTACCAAATAAAATCACTAAGCACGTATATTTTCAAATTATGCTCAAAAAATTTTATGAACATGAGAGATTTCTGAGTATTTTAAATGCAATTTTATCTTTAAAGTCACTTTTGATGGGATTGAAACTTTGGTGATAACATGCACGAGCAAAAGGAATAAGAAAGAAAAAAGCAAAAGCTGAGTTGCCAGAAATGGGGAAAATAGCATCCGATATTTCAGATATCGAAACAAACTATCGTATCGATACCCTATCGCAACTTTTGATATCGATATAAAATAACCGATATTCTCAACATCGGTATTGATATATTGAATATCGTATCGGTATCGCGCATCCCTTACTCATTCGCTCAAAAGTTTATAGCGGAAAGTGACAGTACCATGAGATACTGTGCAAAATTCAGTGAAGCACCAATCCAAGACCACACTGAATCATATCTTATGATAAAAGACAAATCACTAGATGATTGTTGGGCATGGCTTCAGTCCGCCTATGATTTGGTTTTTTCAAAGCCAGATGACAGCCTACCCGAAAACTTTAAGAATTCGGTAGAAGGCAAGTACTTCACTTGCCTTGAATTATATGAGGTGACCAAAGCTGAATTTGCCGATCAACTGGGCCGAAAATCCACTTTTTTAGAATTTTGATTGGTAATAGCAAAAATATAGTTAATTATGCTTTAAAAAAATCTGTGAAATTTGGAATTTTTTGGTCAATATCCTAGGCTCGCCCAAGTCCATCGAAGTTCAATATGGTTAAAAAAAGAAAAATTAATAAATAAATTAATTAATAAATTTTTAACTAAAATTGCAATAATCTTCGAAAGTATTAGTCCTACACAATTTGGTATAGGGACCTTTTTTTGTAGAGAATCGAAGTTAGCTAAGAAAAAAATTTTTTAGTACTTGAGCTTTGATGGACTTTGGCACACGTAGTACAAAGCTCCTCAAAACTTTGCCCACTCACATTGGTTGCACCCAAAACCATGCAACGGATAAACACGCAGACTATCGTGTTACCTCAGCTCACGAGGCTCATGTCTACATTTACCATTAGTCGTGAAAACTGGCAGCGATTCAAGATCCTTGAACTTGCTGACCCAAGTTGCCACATACCAGCTCAAACTGATATGGTAACCGGCAGCGATATGCTTCCACAAATCCTGCTGAAAGGTATACAAAAGATTTGCGACACTATACTTGCGCAAACAATAATATTTGGCTGGATTCTCAGTGGTCCAATAACCGAAAATGTGGTGTCATTCTCGATACAAGTAGAAGAATGCTCGAATACAACTCTCAGCTCTCAGCTTAGAAAGTTTTGGGAAGAGGAGGAGATTCCACAACCTCCACAAATTTCCCCTGAAGATCAGGCATGTGAAAATATGTATGCAACAACAACGATTCGTGCCCCAAACGGTAGATACATTGTGGGACTTCCATTCAAGGAAGAATTTCCAAAAAAGCTGTCTCTGGGCCACCCTCGGTATGCTGCACTCCAGCAGTTTTTCAGTATGGAGCGATCGCTTCAGAAAAAAGGTGACGTCGCCACAATGTACAATAATGTGTTGCAAGAATATCTCGACCTCGGTCATATGGAGCACACGAAGCCATGCGAGATAATTTCCAATGGCACATACTTTTCTTTCTACTTGCCACATTGCGGTCTTCAAACCAGATAAGGTGACCACCAAAGTTCGCGTGGTATTCAACGCCTCAAAAACATCTGGTTCAGGAAAATCCCTGAATGACGTGTTGCCCACTGGTCCCACGCTCCAGCCAGATCTCATGCTGCTCATTCTGCAGTGGCGAATGCACAGATTCGTGTTCAATGGCGACATTGAAAAAATGTATTGTCAAATAATCATCCACGAGGACGATAAAGATTTTCAGCGAATCTTGTTTCGCACGTCGGCTGACTCTCCTGTCACCGATTGTAATCTCAAAACCGTAACATTCGGCGTTAATTGTGCGCCATACCTCGCTATCCGTACCCTGCATCAATTAGCAGATGATACGATAGCGACATTTCCCTTGGTTGCTACAATACTTAAAACCTAAACGTATTTGGATGACATCCTCTCCGGAAGTCATGATATTGACAACGCCACTGAATCACTTGTTCAAGTGATCAAAGCGCTGAAGTCAGCTGGTTTCATACTCAAGAAACTAATGGCCAATCATCCGGCCATTTTAGAAAAATTTCCAAAGGAGGATCTTCTCGACTCCAACCTTTTGAAATTTGAGAGCGCTTCCACAACCAAAACTCTTGGTATACAATGGAAAGCACTTACAGATAAATTTTTCTACACCATTCTGCCAGCAGCGACATCGAATGCCGTCACAAAGCGACAAATCTTATCCTCTTTCGCAAAACTTTTTGACCCGGCAGGATGGCTGTCGCCAGTGATGATTCAAGCAAAGATTCTGCTTCAAGAACTTTGGCTGGATGGCGTTGATTGGGACGAATGTGGCAAACCCATAGCCTTAGCAAAATGGCTACAGTTCGCAGAAAGTCTGCCAGCCATTTGCTACATCGACATCCCTCGATGGGTTAATTTCACTCCGGGGCAAGATACGCAAATCCACGGGTTTTGCGATGCCTCGGAAAAAGCATATTGCGCTGCGATTTACATCCGCGAAGATGCTAGCAACCAAAGATATTCCACTCTCTTGGTTGCAAAAAGCAAAGTCGCACTATTGCAGACGGTAAGCTTGCAACGCCTGGAGCTGTGTGGTGCAGTCTTACTCGCAAAACTGGTCGCAACTGTTCGAAAACAGCTCAAATTGGAATCGTGCAACACATTCTTATGGTCAGATTCAGAGATTGTGCTAGCTTGGCTTGAAAAGCCACCATGTACATGGAAGACATATGTATCCAATCGTACCTCCAAAATTCGGGAATATATTCCAACCGGTACATGGCGCCATGTTGCCAGCCAAGATAATCCAGCCGACCTCGGCACCCGAGGCACTCTGGTGGCACGGACCAAAATGGCCCTCTTGCCACATGGATGCATGGCCAAGGTCAAAGGCATGCAGTGCATCTCCACCAAAAAATCGCAAGGTTGAGGTATATCACGCGCTCGAAGAAGAGGTCGATTTTCTTGATCGCTTTTCTTCTTTCTCTCGAGCACTCCGCGTGACTGCGTGCATGTTCCGCTTCGTGAGCAATACCCGCAACATATCAAAGGGGTTAGCTACAATCACCAATCCACATCTGACACACAACGAATTCCAACATGCAAAAATGCGTCTTATCAACGCAGCGCAATACCCCATTTTCCGAGCGAAAAAAGCGCTTTGCAAGATAAAAAGCCAATTAACAAAAAAAAGTCCACTTCTTGTTCTCAATCCTTCCTTGGACAAAGACGGACTTCTACGGGTAAATGGCCGATTAGCACATTCCACGTTGAGCTACAATGAAAGGCACCCAATAATTCTCCCTACAGAATCGAGGTTCTGCCAGCTATATTTGGAGTTTTTACACTCGCTGCTTCTTCACGCAGAAACACGATTAATGCTCCCAATGGCAAGGCAAGAGAACTACGTACCAAAGCTAAAACCTCTAGTTAAAAAATGCCTCTTTCAATGCAAAGTGTGCACGCTTTACAAGCAACAAACACGCACCCAAATAATGGCCGCTCTACCCCCTGAGCGCTGCAGTTTCTCACTCCCCTTTTCTACAACTGGAGTAGATTTTCCTGGGCCATTCCAAATTAAAGCATCGGTGCTAAGATCTACCACCCTTATCAAGGGATACGTGGCAGTTTTTGTCTGTTTCTCCACAAAGGCAGTGCATCTCGAGCTATGCTCGGATCTTACAACCAAGGCTTTTCGAGCAGCATTCGCCCGCTTTGTTGGCAGACGAGGCTTCCCCTCAAAAATGATGAGCGACAATGGAAAAACGTTCATTCGCGCCCAGCGCGCAACAGGACGCGAATGCTCCGCAGACATTGTCAAAAAATAGGCCCCTCAAGGCATCAACTGGCAATATATACCACCTAGCGCACCCCACATGGGCGGCTTGTGGAAATCTGCAGAGAAAAGCTTTAAAATCCATCTAAAGAAAACCGCTGCAACCCACAAGTTTACTTTTGAAGAATTCATGACGCTTCTGGTGCGAATTGAAGCAGTCCTCAACTCGAGGCCTCTGTCCGCACTTTCCCAAGACCCAGCTGATATGACAGCGCTTACACCGGGTCACTTCCTTCGAGATGCACCGCTATTGGCCATTCCCGAGCCCGATGCGGAAGACCTCTCTCTACTAAACCGGTGGGAGAGAGTCAAAGCACTTCACCACCAGTTTAGTTGCCGCTGGAAAGAAGATTACCTCAAAGATCTTCAGAAGAGATACAAGTGGAAAACCCCACAACTCTACCCTCAGCCAGGCGACATCGTCGTGATCAAGGAAGATTCGCTCCCCCCACCGAGTGGCGATTGGGACGAATCGAAAACGTTCGCCACGGCCCTGATAACCACATACGTGGCGTGGAAGTCCGTACACAAAATGGAGTTATCACGCGGCCACTTGTCAAACTGTGCTTCCTTCCAAAAGCACAATAAATAATTCTATACATGTTTTCCTTCAGTATATTAAGGGTCTTAACTTCCCGTTTAAATATTGTACCCAAGTACTTCTCGTTTCTCTGCCTTTGCTTCTACTTCCAGATCGAAGACATCATGGCAGCACGAAAGGCATGCCCCTGGCTCCAACGGCGGAGACAGACAACTGCTTACAATGCCGGCTCTGCCACCGGTACCACACCTTGCGGACGTGCCCGGCCTTCAAGGCGATGAAGCCGCCACAACTGCGTCAACTGCCTTGCCCTCACCCACACTACCGGGGAATCCGACTCGCCAGGCAGTTGCAAGACCTGCGGGCTAGCGCACCACACGCTGCTGCATGTGGCAGCCAACACCCTGCGCGCACGGGGCCTAGGGAACAGGGGCCCAAGAAGCGAAAACCAGCCACACAGGCCCCAAGGAGCGCCAAGCGGCAAGCACCGCCGAAGAAAAAGGCTCTGAAGAATGCGCAGAAGAACCCGCGCAACCAGGCGCGGCAACCGCCGCGCAAGAAGATCGCCCCAAGGCCTACAAACGGCAATTTACCAGGGCCGCACCACCCACCGCGTCCTTGGCAACACAGTCCGCGCCCTGAAGGAGACGCTCAGCAACGCATTCCTGCAAGGGGGGGGAGGGCACCACCCACCGCGTCTTTGGCAACACAGTCCGCGCCCTGAAGGAGCTGCAGGAGACGCTCAGCAACGCATTCCTGCAGGGCGGGGATGATGTTTAAGCCGCCGCTTAAACCTAATTCAGCGGTCGTGCGCGCATCCTTTGGCCGTAACTGTGTGGAGTCGAAGCGACTCCGAAAATGATTCCCGAGCGCGCACGCCCGCACTATAGGCAAAACACGAGTTTTTTTTGAGAATCGTAGATCTTCGCTTAGAAAAGAGATAATGGAATGAAAATTTTTTTATCGTGAAGATAAATTATCATACAAAAAAACTATAGAGAAGTTACAACAACAAAATGCCACTTTTTTTTTGAAATTTTGGATTTTGGCTCCCATTCCACTAGAAAACGCTATACTTAATACACCATTAGCATTGTTTCTGAAAGATTTCTCTTTATTTTATCTTAAGGTTCGATTTTTGGGACATTGGATGATGTACCCGAGTGGCCAGATTGGAAAAAGAAAAGCTTCTTTTAAACTCTAATAACTCGTAAACTATCATCTTTAACAAAAAATTGTATATAACAAAAATGGTTATACTGGTATATCTTTACAAAAGTGCAGCATTTAACCCTTTAATGCAGAGTCTGTCATATGTGAAACGCTTTTTAACCCTTTCAAGGCAGAGGAAAAAGGTTCCCAATATGCTTCTGAACGTGCTTTTTCTCATGTTGACGTAGATATTAATCGTAGAAAATTTTTCCATAGTAAAATAATAAAAAAAAATTTAAAAAAATATTAAAAATAAAAATAAAATAAAAATAAATAAGAAATAAATAAAAAGTACACTGAAAACATATTGAGAACCATTATGCCTCTACCTTGAAAGGGATAAAAAGCGTCTCATATATGACAGACTCTGCATTAAAGGGTTAAATGCTGCACTTTCGTAAAGATATCGACCAGTATAACCATTTTTGTTATATACAATTTTTTGTGAAAGATGATAGTTTACGAGTTACTAGAGTTTAAAGGAAGCTTTAATTTTTCCCAATCTGGCCACTCGGGTACAGCATTCAATGCCCCAAAAATCGAGTCTTAAGACAAAATAAAGAGAAATCTTGCAGAAACGGTGCTAATGGTGTATTAAATATAGAGTTTTCAAATAGAATGGGAGCCAAAATCCAAAATTTCAAATAAGTGACATTTTGAACTGTATTTTGAGGGTTAAGTTATTGTTGTTGTAACTTCTCTATAGTTTTCCTACATTATATGATCAATTATCTTCACGATAAGAAAATTGTCATTCCATTATCTCTTTTCTAGCCGAAGATCTACGATTTTGAAAAAAAAACTCGTGTTTTACCTATAGGGGGCCTCCTACTATCATCATGCCAAATTAGGCGAAAGTTAGTTCAGCTACTACAATCGGAAAACGCGCACGATTATTAGCACCGAGCTTTTAAAAGCGGATTGTGCGATTAATCAATTAATATGAGTTGTAATAAATTTAGTAATCAGTCCTATTGCAAAATGTGTTGAAACAAATATTTTTAAAAAGTATGCGTATTTTTAAAGAAAATTGTTTGTACATCACTATTATATAAGTGATTTGTGTTATTAATTATTACCCTGAAGACATTATATTCGGTTTTGGTTTTAAAAACTATATTATAACAAGATCTCATTTTTAAAATAAAAGATTTGTTAAATCGATTTCATGAATTTTATAAAAAAAATTAGCGATTTTTGGCGATTTTTTTTTTTTAAATTGCGCCTTTTTTTTAACAATCTGGACACCCTGTAAATGAACCTTCATTTCCGTTTAACACGCGTGGTTTCTCAGAGCGTATGCGGGTGCCCGGGTAATTCGGGTAATGCCCGGGTACCCGATTACCCGGGGCTTTTATTACCCGGGTAGCCGGGTATTACCCGATTTGCCCGGGTACCCGGGTAATATACATATGTTGGTGCCGGTTAAATGAAAAACACCCGGGTAATGCGACATAAAGCTTCTTGTATAATCTTTTTGGTGAGGATAAATATTTTTTCAGTGAGAAATTTTTTTTTTTATAATTATTTTATGTCTAGAATGTACGCGACTATGTCAACCTAACCGCTTGCCTGAGTAGACGGAGACAAGAAAAGTAAATTAAAACATTAGTTTCTGTACTTAAATTCAAACTTCTAATTTTTGTAAATGCATATACATACATGCATGTGTACATATGTATGTATGTATGTATATTTTAAAGAATATTAAATGTTAATATTTTAAAACAGGGACCGAGAACAAAATGTATGATCGAAACTAAATGTCATTGTCGTAGTTTTGTTCCCAAGAACGCGTCAAAACCAAAACCAAAATGAGAACAAAACTGACGAGAACGTTCTCATTGGGAATTATATAAGAACTAAACCCTGTGGAACGTTCCCAGAGAGAACAAAATGCGAACAATACTTTCGGGAACATTTCTAAGAGAACAAAATGCTAACAAATTTCTCCTGAACGTTTTGGAAAAGAAAAAAAAGGGAACAAAATTCTGAGGAACTTACTCTCGAAGAACAATTTGGCAGCTAAAGTCCCAGGAACTTTGTTACAGAGAACGAAAAAGGAACAAATCTTCTCTGAACTATCTCATAGCGTTCCATTACTTTGACATGTTTGAATATTAATGTTAATCAAAAAAGAATTGAAAGATAGTTATGTATGCAAATAAAGTTAACGAAAGACTTAAGACACGAACTTTTTTTTTTTTTTTTTTTTTCTTTTTTTTTTTCTGGAAGTTGAAATGGTCCAGCTTTCCTCTGGCTTAGAATTAACATCCGTGGATCTCACTGAAACAACTTTTCCTCCGAACACGAAAGACTCTTCTCTACGGCAGGAAATATTGTAACGGCGAAAAGATCGTGTTTGGCCCCCGATTCGGTTAACTTGCTAGTCTTCTTGCATCAAAATAAGAACTTGTTGTAATGATAATGTTATTATTTTATATACATAATTATTAAAACTTGTTATGATAGTAACAACAAAAAAAGATCGTGTTATCACTGAGTCAATCTGATGATTTCTTCCCTGACAAAAGGAATTTTGAGGTCTTGGTGAGTGGCATAGTTGGTGACATACCAAGGAGCATTAACAATACTTCTTTGGGCCTTATTTTGATACCGCTGTAGTATTTCTGTTTGAGTTACTCGCAGTACCCCATTGTTGCATAGCGTATGTCCAAACCGGCTTCAGCATAACTTTGTGCAGAAGGATTTTGTTTTCTAAACTCAGCTCAGATTTTGCTGCAAGCAGCCAGTACATTCTTAATTATTTTAATGCAAGTTGACTTTTTTTCGCTGTAATATGCAATTTCCACGAAAACCTGAGATCAAGATGGATTCCCAAATAATTGACTTGATTGATAAATAAGGTTGCAAACGGTCAAATGAAAATGCGTCATGATACGAAGAGTCTCCACACAAATAGTTATGCCTATGATTTCATTAATAGTACATACATACATGGCGTATGAGTAACATTTTTACCTAGTCATATTTTATAAAAAACTAAATTATCTGTTATTATTATTATTTTTTTAGCTCCCTACAGTTTAATACTTCTACAATCGTAAAATTATTGATACTACCTTTAGATACGAATATATATTATAATATTTCCCCATATGGTATGGAAGATTCTTATAGATGTTCCCTACGTACGTTCGTTTGCGGTATATAATCGTAAATGCGTTTAGTTTTTACCTCTCCATATTTTTTCGGGTGCCCGGGTTCCCGGCAAGGGCTTCACCCGCTACCCGGGTGAAATTATCAGCCCTACTTTTAAGGTATTTTATCTGAGTCTATGTATGTATATTGGATTTCTGTTGAACAAGGATACGCCCCCATTTTGAAATTGACACCAACTATAAGATGAAGTTTCTAGGGCACATTCACTACAGATTCGGATCACTGTTGCAACCCGGGAGCGGCGTCATGGACATGACACTTTCTTTCGGTTATTTGAGGCGGCAAACGACCACCAAACCATAATCTTAGCCGATGACTGTGCCAGTGAAAATCGTGAATGTGTATTGTTGGAGTAAATGTTGGACCAACATGTTTAAATAAAAAATCCAATTTTGGGCGGAACGAAGTTCGCCGGGTCTGCTAGTATTATAAATTTTTGGAAAATGGGCATAGCCACGCCCACTTATGATTACATCTGTACATCTCGGTAACCACTCCACCAATTTTCCCCAAACTTGGCACAGGTGTTGGCCTTATTATTATTGTTATTTTATTTTTTCCTCCGAAACGTTTTTTAATTGTAGCTATTCTTTGGTGAAAGTCTTCGCCTTGTTCATCACTGAACTGGCCCAAATTATGTGGGAAGAATTCCAAATGCCAATGAAAGAAAAGAATTTTTAGGGATCCAAAGAAATTATTGCGTAGCGCTACAAAACACTTCCATACACATTTTTCTACAGAGCTTAGCTTGGTCAAAAAGCTCACTTCGCTCATAATTTTACGAATTTGAGGTCCTATAAAAATACCTAAAATACATAAAAAGAGATAAAACCGATGAAAAAGTAGTAGGTGAGAGAAAAAAAATTCTATTACGATAATTTTAAGGAAAAATTGAGGTAGCATTAAAACCCCGTTATCTGCAAAATTTTAGTAAAATAACTTCAAAACTGAGGGAGTTATTTATAAAATAGTAGTACCGTTATCTCGAAAACCGGAGTCAATCTGGTAAAACGGGGGGTGCCATTGAATTTAGAACGTCCCAATTAAGTGGGCCCAGCTTTTTATTTTGTTTTCTATTTCAGCGATCTAAATGTTTATTCCTCGTCTAACTTTAGAATAGAATCATATATAAAACATAGGTGTGCCCACAAATTGAAAAATTAACTTTCTCTCTGATTAACAAAAAATTTTCAGGTAAATGTGTCACCGTTTTTGAAATATTTATATTTTTTGAATTAAAAAAAAAATCGTGCCTTTTCATGTATTTTCTTTAACTGCATCTACAAACCAGGCTATACTTAGTAAATTTTTAATGTAAAATACTTCCGGATAGTTGCTTCTCAATGAAGTTAAAATATATTAAGGAACCATCATAAAATTATTACTATTTTGGGATTTTTAACTTTTTGATATTTTCTTCCCCAACTTTGACTATCTCTGGTGAAAAAAATGTACTGATCTATAACTTTACATTACATAAAAAAAATTGCTCATTTAATGAAGATTTCAGAAAGGTGCCACTCTTACTGTTTCGAATAGAAAAAAAAGTTATTGCCGCTTTTGTGGGCAAAGGACTGAGACACGCTAGAATGTATTTAATAGATTTAAATTAAAGTTGCTCTTGGTACCGACCAATGACTTGCTAAATAGTACAAAGGTACATTATTAGCTGCTCCTGATATTATTTTATGTTACTTACCGGAATTCGGAAAATGTCTATAACAAGGGCTATATCTATCAATATTGAAGGATGGGTTCACGTGAAATAAAATATACATGATATAATGGATATTTACCTATCAATTACAATAAAAATCGCAATTTTGAATTCCTGGAAATATAAAAATTTTAATTCTAATTTTTAATTTTCAGCTCCAGCCGTTCTGTTGGTTCATACTCGGGCTCGGAAGATGATTTTGATGACATCCACAGGCATGCTTACTCTAACTCTGATTCAAACATTGCATTATCGCCTAGTCAAGTTTAAAAAGTATTATAACCGATTAAAAAAACGTGTATATGCAATACGTACATATGTACATAATTATAAGTATAATATGCAGCTAAATAAGGACTTTTTTTGTCTTTATTGAACATTATAAATTTTTTATTTTTCTACATTTTGTATTCATTTTATTGTATAAAAGTTTCAGACACACAGAAATAAAACCCCGTGATATGCAATTTAATTTTAACCCCTTAGATTTGAACTATGTCAAATGCATACTTAAATCCATGAACATTGAGAAAGACTATAACTTTGGTCCTTATGAATAAAAAATTGTTTTTTCTTAAAATGTCATACTTTTTACTTAAATTTGTTCGAATAAATCGAGTAAAAGGTCTGAAATTTTAAGAAAAGGCAATTGCTTAGTTGTTATTCACAAGGCTCTTTATTTCGGTAAAAATTATACTGAGCGTATGTCCAATCCTTGTGGAAATTATGAATGCATCTCTACAATATGGAGATTCCCCAACAAATGGAAGATGTCGATGGTAGAGCCAATGGAGAAAGTAAATAAAATAATGTAAAAAAAATATTTTT